>NW_028270190.1:7369568-7551234 GCF_037043375.1 Chiloscyllium plagiosum | reverse complement strand
CACTCATGATTTTGTAAACCTCAATAAGATCACCTCTCAGCCTCCGACGCTCCAGGTAAAACAACCCCAGTCTCTTCAGCCTCTCCCTATCCATTATTTTGGACGACAGCAGACCAGACCCCAGCCATCCCCGAACCAACTCTTATCCCAAAGTATGTTATGTGGATGGCATAGATCAAAAGCAAGTATAAGACACTGAGTTTCAGATATGATTTAATTCGTCTATAGTGATGCTTTCTGGACAACATAATTCATCCTTACAACAGAGTATGCAAGAAAAAGAATATCTTATTATATTGACGGCATTAACAAGTCAACGCATTATTTAAACCCTAATTATCAATATTGTCAATCCAGGTATCATCACATAAACACG
This sequence comes from Chiloscyllium plagiosum, assembly GCF_037043375.1. NCBI lineage: Eukaryota > Metazoa > Chordata > Chondrichthyes > Orectolobiformes > Hemiscylliidae > Chiloscyllium > Chiloscyllium plagiosum. The sequence goes on along the minus strand of NW_028270190.1, from coordinate 7,550,858 downwards.
AATCTTGCAATGGAAATTCGGTAGCACAATTATAGTTCAGCACAGTAGCTGTAGTGCTACGTTGGCTCAGTGGTTAACTCTGCTACTTCGGTAAGTGCTCGGGTCACAAATTCAATTCCACCCCCGGGAAGCTGCAGGTGAGGAGTTTGCACGTTCTCTCTGAGTGCCTTTTGTCCATGTGCGCTGGGTTCCTCCCACAACACAAACATGCACAGGGTAAGTGAATTGGCTATCCTAAATTTACTATATGTTTCGAATACGTTTAAGTTCTGGACAATGAGCAAATATAGGACATGGATCCGCATAGGTTATACTTTGGTCTGTCGCTGTGGACTTGTTGGGCTGAAGGGCCTGTTTCCACACTGTGAGGATTCTGATTATAATTCTGTCTTGTCCAGCAGAAAGAAATAACGAAAGAAACATTCTCTGCCTTGTGATCTATAAGAGGACGTCTCAGTGCCTGAGCCGTCACTCTCGCAACAGAGGACGCAGCCATTCAGTTCCAGGAGCCAGCAAACAACATCAACTATGTGAAATCAAGTATATTGATTCTGTGTCAGCGTAATGGTGCTTACTCATGATTATTTTGCCTTCCTCGGAAAAAAGCCAACCATGGAAAAGTCCCAGCTGTTTATTAAGTGCCTGCCAGAGGAGACCATTCATCGCGAATGTGACAAGATTCTTTTGCCAGAGAGACAAGTCAGAGCGCCTCCTAAGGGCACCGTGTCCTCACACTATTGCAAGTAGCGTCGTCACAATATTGAGAATATTGATCAATGAAGAATGACGAAAAAAAGGACTGAGAGATTCGTTGATTTTAGGAAAAACAATTGTTTTTCAAATGTGTAACTTTCTTGGAAACATTTGCAACATTATTAAGAACAAGACTGTTTTCACTTGAATCTTAAAGTCGGGCTTAGCAATGTAAGTTGGAGATTCAAAAAAATGGCCAGATGTTACACAACACCACGTTTCACTCCAACAGCTTTATTTGAAACCACAGGTTTTCCGCTATTCCTTTGCCAAGTTCAGGAGAATTCACCATGAGGAAGGGGAAGCATTTCGAAAGCTATAATTTCAAATAAACCTGCTGAACTGTAGTACGGTGACATGTAACTTCTGACCCTATTCACCCCAATCCAACACCAGCATTTGCCATCTTCACTGTTAGAAATCGTGGGCTGCGGGTACGATTTTTTTTTTTTCACTTGAGGTGCCGTTAATGCTTTTGAATGGTTGACAATGAGATTTGTAGCTAATATTTGTGCATCTCTTTGGGAATAGGCATATTGTGTTTATAACGTGGACATGAAGTAAAACTCTGCATAGAATTTAACTGCACTGCTAAGTAGCTCTCATTCAGGATGTCATCATTTTTTTGTAGCAGAGAAGCCGTCAGTGCAAATATGGAAATAGGTGAATCCCAACTCAGTACAATAGGGTAAACTACGATGCTTCTCAACTGTTTTAACTCGGGGTAACCTTATGTGACAATTCCAGCAAGAAATTCCCTCTTATCTTTCAGAAAGTGAGACCAGGAAATGTTTTAGTACCGTTGTATGATGTCAATTGTGACGGTTCTGTTCCTTTAATAAGGTTATGTTATCCTTGGGTTTCTTTCAAAAGTTGTCATCAAAGCAGAAATGTGGATATGTCGGGAAGCTACTTACAATTATGACATGGGAATGGCCTGTTCGCCCAGCTCAGATATTATTTTTGCAGAATGTTTTAATTTTAGCTGTTAGACAGAAAAACTGTTTGCAGCAGATAACCTGCTACAGTGAAAACAGGTTGAATGTTTCCAAAGATGTTTCTGGCCGGATTCTTCCCTATGAAATCTGTCCTGCCTTTAAAAACATGCTTTGGCATTTACTACTTACCATTTGTCAACTTGGCTGCAAAAAAAAGTCCGCTTGTGCAAAGTGAACTACTTGAATGGGCAATGAGCCATATGTTGCAGCAAACATATCTGTGACTCGGAAATGTCATAGTCTGCAATTACTGAGGCTCACGTTTCCAGTCCTGGAATAACTGTATGCCATCCATGAGGCTGAGGATGACCGCAACTCACATTTTGTGAATTACAACACCATAGTCATGAGGTTGCCAGTAAATATTGAATGTTCAGAAGTCCCTTTAGATAATCTAGGTCACGAATTTGTTTCTTTGTTTGGAAACTTGAGATCTTGATGACTTATCAGAGGAGTGAAGACTGAACCATACGTTTCACCGCTGAATAGGAAGATAGAAATAAGGAAAAAAAAAGATATTTCTGGAAAGCCAAGCAGGTCTGGCAGCATCTGCAGAAGAAAGTTGGAGTTAATGATGCATGTCAAGTTACACTTCTTCGGAACTAAGACCTGTGTCATTGGATCAGTCATTTTGGCTTTTCTTTTGTTTTTGATTACTGACATCCGCAGGTCATTCAGCTTTATTTACAAGTTCGGAAAAATGGTGAACACGGTGAACTGATGGAGGATGCTTCAGATGGGTAACATGGTTGCCATTTCCAATAAATAAACATATCTTTAGAATGCCATGCCAATATCGCTGCTGCCTGGTGGTTTGGACTCGGCTAGAGAGCCATAAGAAGGCAGAGAATACAATAGGTGAGTGTCGGATGCTGCCTGAACTTCTGTGCTCTTCCAGCACCACTAATCCTGAATCTGGTCTCCAGCATCTGCACTCATTATTTTTACCCATAAGAAGGCAGCCCAGACCCGAACATTTCCGTTTGACTCAGGTACATGTATGGTGGATATCGCAGGAGTGATGCATCTGGTTAAACCACTCGTCTTCCGATAAATCAGAACTTATTTACACACCACCGAAGGAAACACAAACAAAGTAGAACAGAATATAGAATAACAACTATTCGATAACCCAATCGACATTAGATTCCCCGCTATTTAAAGCTGTTCCATTTTCCTACAACATCCCCAAAAATGCATCTCTTGGTGTAAAATGAAAGGTGTTTTCAACTACAGGTTCTTACTGGAGAGATGTGAGTGAGAGGGAGGATCATCCCGTTTTCATTTACTGAAGCGTGGGAACTCTTTTCCACATCAGCAGTTTCTCTCGATCTCAAGCTAAAACCAAAAAAAAACAAACTAGAAAATACCCGACCGGGAGAACTAGCCATTCTCCTTTCATTATACAAAGATTATTTAAAAATAAAACTAAAAATGTCTTCTGCCTGATTGTTTCCTTAGGCAATATCAGTTAAATCCTAAATCCATACATTTTCAGACCCTTTTTCCTTTACAACACCTCCTGGAAAAGAATCAAGGACAATGAAACTTTGCTGAACGACCAACATTTTCATACATAATCAAGGATGTCAGAGAATAGCTGCAGAAAATTATCCACGAGGAAGACCAAAAGACAGAGATAGTTCTTCTTTCCTGCACCAAAGAGCTGCGCAGGAAGTGTGTTGTGGTTCAGACATCGGATTTCCAGCAGCGAGAATGAATGACTGATTCACCACTATGAGCTGAGTCAAAAGCGAATTTAGGAGCGAATGGGCGACTCAGACAACAAGTCTAGTGATTGTCTGAATGTCTTTTTGGAATTCATCCTGAGTAAGTTCCCGCTCAGCTCAATGAATCACAAAATAATGTAGTTGAGATGTTCATGCTCGATTATCTTTTACAGTCAGCCTCAGTCCGAATGTTTGGACTCGATCAGCCAACACACCATCAGATTGGGCTTGAACTCCCCCCAACAACCCATCGCCCGATTCGTGGAAAGAAATAAAGAAAGACAAGTAATATCAGATTAGTGGCAATGAAATGGAAACAAACAAACTAATTATTTCTGAAAATGCATTCATAACCTATAGGATGTTTGCCAAAGTATGAAATAAATTATTTACCTTTTAAAAAACACATATGCCGACTTTGCTCTAATTACCTTAACACAGATTTTTGCATCAGACAATTAAGCGAGGATGAGTCTAACTTTGCCTTTGCCTGATCAACGTTCGTCCCAAATGAACGACGATACCATGTTGTGGGTCACTTTTCATTGTTTATTTGTCCGGTTCATTCTCTGAATACCGATTGAATGGGATGAATTATTTTCATTTTTCGAATATCTGATTGCGCATGCCATTATATTTGTTGCTGATGTTTACCTTTCACTTGACTATTATTCATTGGGAGCAGCACTTCAACATACTTTATCCTCCAATGTCATTCTCGTCAATTTCATTCCTCACCCAACTTAAAAGGAATGCTAACACATCGCTCGTCCTCCTTCTCCGTTCCTGCAGTTCCTCATCTGGACAACTTGTTACATTGTAAGCATTTAATGTTGATGCTCCATCACTTAGATTTAAATATCAACATAATTACTTTTATAATTGGATATTTCGCAGCATACTTAAGCTGGTCTCTGAAATTCTTTTGTGTTACCACATAAGTAAATGCATTTGTGCAACAACGTAAGTTTCGAAGCATACATGCGACTTGTTCAAAGAGATCAAAAGCGTAGTCATCCAAATGATAAGCGACATAAAAGAAATATAAAATATACATCAGCCAGAGAAGTAGGAAGCAGCCTGATATGGAAAACAGTAAAATGACAGAGTTCTTTCTGCTCTCTATTTCTGGATCATTCTCTATGTTCCTCTGATCCCTGAGTCCCTTCCGCACGTTAATGGTATGGAAGATGTGTCGCACTGTAAGTATGTTGAGCAAGAGAAGAAAAGCGAATGGTAAAATTGGTGTTAAGAATTTTTCAAAATATCGGAAACTAATCCATTGAGGTTCATCAAAATAACTGTCCCTCGTAGTACAGTACCATGGAACATTGTTGTAATACCTTCCAGGTTCAAATCGAAAATAAATAGGAATGTTCTTTAAAAAAAGAAAATGCATATTGTTGTTGTAACTCTCATCGCTGTTTTCGCAGTGCAATAATTAGTTTTCATGTGATGAATACAAATGGCCACAAAACGATCAAAAGAAAAAGCGACAGTGAACCAGACAGAACAATCAATGGATAAGCGGATCAGGGCATAACTAATACTACAAACAGGAGTGATGTCCAGGAAACACCGTGGATAATAGTAGTAACTGAACCGATCAAGGATAACGTCAAATAAAATGAACAGGAAATCTGATGCTGCCATGGCCACCAGATAGCGAATGGTGCAGGTAGAAAGTCCACATTTGCCCGAAGATAAGAATACAATCGCCACTAGGTTAACTGTAAGAGACAGAAAAGGAAAGTGTACTTGAAGTTACCGTTAACATATTTTCTGTGCCTGACCCAGACTCTAAGTGATTGGCATCAGCATAAACATTTTTGTTGTTCAGTGTCATATCAGGTTTTAAGAATCTGAAGCACAGGATCAGATTCTGAAATATTCAATTGCACACTTCAAAAAGGAACAGGGTAGAACATGATTAGCATAATCAATGAAATATTTTACTGGGGTAAGCAGCAGTTGATTTTCTCTGCTTTGTGGGTTACTCTGTAAGGTTTGAATTCTCCTTCAAACCACAACATCCGCACAAATGCACATGTAATTGGTAAAACAAAGAATTGAATGCTTCATAACGACACTGCGTATTCTCTGAATCTTCCTAAGGCCATTTGCTGCCAAATGAATTTCCTTTGATATCTTGCTACCCAACACTCCATCAAAACATATTCTATCGTTTTGGCATTGAAGAAATAGGGCATTATTTTGTCAATGATTGTGATTCACTGCGTAAATCCTGCCACATAAAAGACAGCCAAGACAGATATGACCACACGGTTCTATCAATGCAACTTAGAATGGCAATGTATTTTGACAATGTTCACCTGAGACTTATCGTCACGGCAAACATTTAAAAACTTGCACATGCGAGCGGACAACAACAAATGTTTTCAACAGTCCCTCAGTCTCGTCTCTTAAAGTATGTTTGATCCCTCGCTTCTCACCTAAATACAATCGTCAATAAACAACCTCAAATTGATAAAGCCGTCTGAAAATCATAAAGTTAAATCATCCAACGAGAAAATGTCAGACACACTCAACTAACCTGCGCGGTTAGGTTCCCTGAACGGTCATCCTCAACCAGCAGAAGTTCTAGTCATTACTGACTTCATATACAAATAATACGGTCGAGCTGTCCTTCCCACACACATCCACTTTCCAAACGTCAAAATTGGGAGGAAGATTCAGCAAAATTTCTAAGAAACAGTTTCATTAACATTGACCAGAGACACATTGAGCACCATGCAACAGTTGTGGCAACCGTCGAAGTGACATCTCTCAGCCAAAATGCAAAGAACATCTTGCCATCTGAAGATCGATGGATTAATCATTTTCTTTCTTAGAAGATCTCGGCTGAAGGATTATGAATCAGTTGCAGACCACTGAAAATCTCTAAGTCACTGAGTCCCTCCAAGCCACAAAGCAGGTCATATCAGCACGGGTGACTTTCTCTCATTATGACCGAATCTGCATTATGTTAGCTCGTCAGCTTGGAGGAGAACGAACCCAATCAAATGTCTGAAACTGTGTAGCATTCCTGCCAAACCAAGTCTCCTTTGGTCGGTGAAAAAAGCTACTCTATAGCAGATTCTCTAGCTTTTTGATCGCGGTGGCCCAGGTGGGATAACAGAGATATCGCAACGTTGACGAGTACTGCAAACCGTGCTATGAACGGCATGTCTCACTGTAAATCTGTTTAAAAATATATCCAGAGCCTTCATCTCCAAAATGTCATCAGCAGCACCATCGTCATAAAAATGATAACAATAATATATTTAAATTGATAGCATGATAGAATCCTGACAGAGCAAATCGAGGCCATTTCATCCATCGAGCCCATACCGACGTTCCAAAGAGAAACACACCGACACACACTCGCACACACTATCTACTTTAGCGCACATTTACCATGGTCAATCCATCGAATCTGCACATCTTTCATGACCAACTCCATGTAATGTTCCATGGCAGCAATCGCACCTGTGACTCTGGCACTGTGTGGAAGCAGTACTAACCAAAGAGACATGCTAATCAAGGACAAAGTGATACTCCCAGACTTACACTATGTAAAGAACGTTCCATTAAACCATTAATGTTCGGCAGACAATAAAGGGCATGATGAGAAACGTTCTTTTCATCAAAGTTGTTTGAATCAATCTGGGGCACTGCCACCACGCCACTCTCAACACTTCTCCTATTAAAATTCACAACAGTGTAGCATGTAGCAATGTTGTAATGTGACAGTTCACATGAAAACTTTAGATCAAATAATTTCAGCAAAGCATATTATAATCGGAACACAATGCTCAACACTACTCCCAGCTATCTACCCTTACAAATATCGTGCCCCCAAGCATCCATTGTCTCAGCCACCATGTAATCAAAGCCATCCATGTTGAAATTCGCTTTTCACTTCACAATGACCTGCTCAACTCATGTTTTGGAATCTCTGGCCATGTGTAAGGCACCTTGAAACCGATTGTACAGGGGATCTCCAGTGTCTGTCGCGACACTACGGATTTCTTTCAGAAACTCAGCACCCACGGACCAGTCGAACCGGGAACATTCCTCGTCACAATGGACGTTTCTGCACTCTACACCAGCATCCCCCACAAGGATGTCATCGCGGCAACAGCCTCAGTACTCAACATCAACAACTGCCAGTCTCCAAACACCATCCTACAACTCATCCGCTTTATCCTCGATCATAACGTCTTCACCTTTGACAACCAATTCTTCAACCAGACACACGAAACATCCATGGGGACCAAATTTGCACCACAATATGCCAACATTTTTACGCACAGGTTCGAACAAGATTTCTTTTCTATGCAGGATCTCCAACCAACATTGTACACCAGGTACATTGATGACATTTTCTTCCTCTGGCCCATGTCGAGGAGTCACTGATAAAACTACACAGTGACATCAATAAGTTTCATCCCACCATCAAACTCACCATGGACTACTCTCGACTGTCTGTCTCATTCTTGGACACGTGCGTCTCCATCAAGGACAGACACCTCAGCACCACACTGTACTGGAAACCCACAGACAACCTCACAATGCTAGACTTCTCCAGCTTCCACCCAAAACATATTAAAACAGCCATTCCCTATGGACAAGCCCTATGCATACATCGGATCTGCTCAGATGAGGAGGAACGTGACAGACACCTGGAGGTAATCAAGGATGCCCTCACAGGAACGGGGTACGATGGTCAACTCATCGACCGCCAGTTTCGACGTGCCACAGCAAGGAAACGTAATGACCTCCTCAGGAGACAGACACGGGCTGCAACTGACAGGGTACCCTTCGTTGTTCAGTCCTTCCCAGGGGCTGAAAAATTACGCCATGTTCTTTGTGACCTGCAAAACATTATCAAAGAGGATGAGCACCTCACCAAGTCCTTCCCCACACCTCCACTACTTGCCTTTAAACAACCGCCAAACCTCAAAAAGATGATTGTTCGTAGCAACCTGCCCGGCTCTCAGACAACTCCACACAACCCTGTCCTGGTGAACGCTGCAAGACGTATCAGATTGTGGACATAGATACCACTTTTACGCGTGGGAAAACATCCCAACTTGTACATGGCACGTACTCATGTGACTCAGCCAACGTTGTCTATCTTATACGGTGCAGGCAAGGATGCCAGGAGGCATGGTATATTGGGGAAACTGAGCAAAGGCTATGACAACGAATGAATGGGCACCGCACAAAAATCAACAGACAGGAGGGTTCCCTCACAGTTGGGCAACACTTCAGTGGTCTAGGACATTCAACCTCGGACCTTTGGGTGACCATCCTCAAAGGTGGACTTCAGGACAGGCAGCAGACGAAAGTGGCCGAGCAGAGGCTGATAGCTAAGTTCGGTACCCATAGGGAGGGCCTCAACCGGGACCTTGGGTTCATGTCACGTTACAGGTGTGTGATCTACACACACACACGGATATTCCTACACACACACGCACTCACATACACACGGACACAGGTACACACAGACGCGCAAACAGATACCCACACACACCCTTATAGATACACACACTCCCACACATGCACCCCATCACAGAGTTACGACAGTCTGCACTCACTACACACACACACGCTTTCTCACACTCACAACCCCCACCCCAGGCAGACACACACAGACAGACAGACAAAGACACGCGTATATTTTGTGTGGTGAATTTGTACTTGCAGAGTTACATTGCACTTTGCTCAAAAACTGCATACATTCATGTCGAACTCTGAGCTCAAAAACAACATGAATTTATGTAAAACTCTGTTATCTCACTTTTTAGATTAGAATCAATCTAAACATCAGGTCATAGAGAGAGAACACAGGGGGCTAACACCTTCAACATATTGAAGCATTCAGAACAAGCGCAGTCTCAGCCAGACAAGACAATGTGGCCCTACCTATTTTACCTATCTGTAATGGATAGGTACTTTTATACTTTGTATAAAATTGTTTCTTTTTCTTTCTCCTCTTCTCTCCCTCTCTGAATTAAATTAGGTTTGGTAGAATTATCCATTATAGATAGGTAAAATAGGTCGGGCCAGATTGTCTTGTCTGGCCGAGACTGCGCTTGTTCTGAATGCTTCATAATGCATAATTATTCAGGACCTTCAACATATTGTCCAGCTATCACCATTGTTAACAGCTAACCCGAGAATGCAATCTTTTAAAAAAACGTTTTGTGATTTACACATGAAAGAAGTGGAACAATCACTGTTTTCTAACAGATGAAAGGCTTAACAGACAATCAATTTTCAACGTATAATTTCAGTTACATCACACTGCAAATTTTATCTATAAATTCTGTGTTACGATCGAGCCCTCCACAATCACCTGATGAAGGAGCTTCGCTCCGAAAGCTAGTGTGCTTCCAATTAAACCAGTTGGACTATAACCTGGTGTTGCGTGATTTTTAAATTTGCTCAACTCAGTTATTGCTCATGTTGTACCTGGTCTCCATGTGGATCTAGTCGCCTGAGCGCCAGCAACGTCTTTTAGACCAAGAAATTGGAAATATTAAATGTCAACAAGAAGTGGTTGTCATAAAACCCAATTTACCGATAGTAAGCTTGGCAAAACCAGTGAGAGCCCATACTTACTCAACAGTTTCTTGAAAAACCAGAATTGTTGCTCAGTGAAACGCAATCACTGTGGCCTCCGGCAAATGCATACTATACAGTATAAAGAAAGAGGCAAAGCTGCTCATTACTGAGGAGTCTTCTGAAAGACAATCATTTCACTTAAATCTGATTAAGGGAGGACACTATCGTTTACCATTGCAATTTAATTTACGAAAAGAACAAATAAACTCAATTACAGTGCAAGCGTGGAAGTGAGTACGATTCAATGCCCTGACTTATAAAACAGAGATTGTTACAAGACCTACCAGGAACACCAACAGTAGCAAGAATAGTGTAGAATACTTTTGCCACCATTTGCCTTGGAAGATGCATTGTGTTGCTTGTAAAAAAATCTCTCCCCTCCTTCTGTAGGTAATGTCTCAGTATTTTCTCGGAATTGGTGATGTGACAATTCAGACATATTATTTTATATTGTGTGCTATGTCTACTGGGAAGCTGTAATTAGGTCTACAATTTTTTCGAATCATTTTGAATAAACACATTACGACAGATTTATCCGAATGATGCAGTGTGATAAATTTAGATTTATGTTCGTCTTTAAAACCCCAAAGGAACGGATTAACGTGGTCATGATCCTAAAATGTTCATTGCAATTGTCTTCAAGTAGCAATATTGCACTATTTTCATGCGCTTTCATTCCCAGCAATATCCAAATACTTTGAATAATCGTTTCAGAGATGAGTTTAAATTTGCTGAGACTATTCAGTGACTAATTTTAATATATGTCGAGCACATTGAGAGTGCTTTTTTTTGTTGCACACTGTGAGACAATAATTCCCTTGGTAATTCAGTATGTGATGGCGCTGGCCCTTTGACAAAGCTATTTTGCCCTTGTTATTTTTCGGAACGATTAATAATGGCAGAGGAGCCAGATTGTTTGAACTCGCTCCTTCAATAATGGTTAGCACGTACAGCTTAAGTCAACAACCAGAGTTTAGTGTTTTTGTTTAAGCAGTTGTCCTACGAAATAGTAGTGGCCAGATCTCCCAGCTTTCTTTGTTATTCTAGTTTGGATTCTTTTGAAAGTGCTGGTCAATGAAAATCTGCTGGGGTGACAGGGGAGAAAGGTGCGGGATTCAATCGTGCTTTTTTTTTGTCCGACACTAACTCTCTGACATCTTTTCTCTGAGAATCTGTTTCGTTTTACGTTTTATTTCCATGACGACTGCTTGAAATTGGAATAGCATCATTAAATTGTAATAGAGTCTGTTAGATTTTAAAATATGTTAATTTTTATTGTACATGATACTGTCTTCAGTCTGTGATCCATTCGGTGGTCTGTAAAGAGATTCTGATTTGTTTCAAACTGAGCGATTTGATCAACTGCTTCTACCTTAGAAAATCCATATTACGTCCGGTTAAAAAAACATAGAAAATAAGGATCTGGTCTCCCACCTTGAAATGTTTTGAGGGGCCTGGTCGATACAAAGTCTATAAATTAATTGGGGAAAGGCTATCTATTGCAGCACTGACGAAAGAACTCGAGAAGCTTAGGCTCATCCGAGAGAACGAGACTTTCTGGACAAGACTTTCAGCGATGTTATTACACCAATCATGCCAGAAGAGAGCAGAAGAGAGCAGATGATGAGGAAGGCGGAGAGGAGACAGATGCGAGAGACCCCGGGAGAAGTACCTGTCAGGAACAAGTTGAAGCTTTTGGAAACAGACACTGATGACACTGCCAGTTCGCAAGGCGGCCAAGTTTGTCAATCAAAAGTTGCCGCAGAGGCAGAGCGGAAGAGTCTGACATCGCACAGAGCCGTGGTAATAGGGGACTCCATCGTGAGAGGAACTGACCGGGGTTTTTGCGGCAGCAGACGGGATTTAAGGATGGTGTGTTGCCTTCCTGGTGCTAGAGTGAAAGACATCGCGGACAGAGTGCAGGAAATCCTCAAGGATGAGGGTGAAGAGCCAGAGGTGGTGGTACATGTCGGCACAACTGATGTCGGGAAGAAGAGGAGGAACATACTAAAGCGAGACTTCGTAGAACTAGGAAGAAGGCTCAAAAGCAGGACGTCCAACGTGGTTATCTCCGGTTTGCTTCCAGTTCCTCGGACTAGTGTGGCCAGAAACAGGGAGATAATGGACTTGAAAGTGTGGTTGTGGAACTGGTGCAGGAAGCAAGGATTTTAGTGCTTGGATGACTGGGGTATATTTTGTGGTAAGCATAAGTTCTACAAGAGAGACGGTTTGCACCTTAATAGGTTAGGGACCAGCATTCTGGCAGACAGGTTTTCTACTGCAACGCCGCTACAGTTAAACTAAGTAGCGGGGGGGAGGGGACAAGCTGGATGTTTAAAAAGGAAATTGAAGGGAAAGTTAGAACAAGAGATGTCAAGAAAGACAACTGTATCAATGAGGCAGAAAACTCGGAAAGGCATCATGCTGTAAGGTTGAGTGAAGTAAGGGTTGATGAGAATGGTGAGAGCAGTAACAAATTAAAAATACTATACATGAATGCACGAAGCATTAGACATAAGATGGATGAGCTTGAGGCTCTTTTGGAAATTGGCAGATACGATATTGTGGGGATAACTGAGACGTGGTTTCAAGTGTACAGGGCTTGGGAAATGAATATTCAAGGCTACATGTGCTATCGAAAGGACAGACTGACGGGCAGAGGGGGTGGGGTGGCCTTGTTGGTAAGGGACGATATTCAGTCCCTTGCGCGGGGGGACCTAGGGTCAGTAGATGTAGATTCAGTGTGGATAGAACTGAGAAATACTAAGGGTAAAAAGACCATCTTGGGAGTCATCCACAGGCCCCCAAACAGTAGTCTGGATGTCGGATGTAAGTTAAATTAGGAGCTGAAATTGGCCTGTCGCAAAGATGTCACTACAGTTGTTATGGGGGATTTTAACATGCAGGTAGACTGGGAGAATCAGGATGGTATTGGGCCTCAAGAAAGAGACTTTGTGGAGTGCCTCAGAGATGGATTCTTAGAGCAGCTGGTGCTGGAGCCGACCAGGTAGAGGGCAATTCTGGATCTGGTATTGTGTAACGAACCAGAATTGGTCAGAGACCTCGAAGTGAAGGAGCCATTGAGAAGTAGTGACCATAATACAATAAGCTTCAATCTGCAGTTTAAGAGGGAGAGGGTACTGTCGGAAGTGACAGTACTTCTGTTGAATAAAGGGAACTATGGAGCTATGAGGGAGGAGCTGGCCAGAGTTCAATGGTGCAATACCTTAGCAGGGATGACCGTGGAGGAACAATGGCGGATATTTCTGTGTATAATACAGAAGTTGCAGGATCAGTTCATTCCTAAAAGGAAGAAAGATCCCAGGAGGAGGCATGGACGGCCGTGGCTGACGAGGGAAGTTAAGAAACATATAAAGTTAAAAGAGAAAAAGTATAACATAGCTAAGATAACTGGGAAAATTGAGGACTGGGAAGCTTTTAATGAGCAACAGAGGATGACCAAGAAGGAAATACGCAGAGGAAAACTGAGGTACGAAGGTAAACTGGCCAATAATATAAAGGAGGATAGTAAAAGCTTTTTTAGGTATGTGCAAGGCAAAAAAAATGGTTCGGACAAAAATTGGGCCGTTGAAGACAGAAACAGGGGAATATATTACTCGGAACAAAGAAATGGCAGAATAATTGAATGGGTACTTCAGATCTATGTTCACTAGGGAAGACACAAGCAATCTCCCTGAGGTAACAGTGGCTGAAGGACTGAACTTAAGGGAATTTATATTTGCCAGGATTTGGTGTTGGAGAGACTGTTAGGTCTGAAGATTGATAAGTCTCCGGGGCCTGATAGTCTGCATCTCAGGGTACTGAAGGAGGTGGCTCGGGAAATCGTGGATGCGTTGATGATTATTTGCCAGAGTTCAATAGATTCGGGGTCGGTTCCTGAGGATTGGAGGTTGGCTAATGTTATACCACTTTTTAAGAAAGGTGGGCGAGAGAAAGCAGGAAATTATAAACCAGTTAGTCTGAACTCAGTGGTGGGAAAGATGCTGGAGTCTATTATAAAGGATGAAATTACTGCACATCTGGATAGTAGTAACAGGATAGGACAGAGTCAGCATGGATTTATGAAGGGGAAATCATGCTTGACTAATCTTCTTAAATTTATTGACGATGTAACTCTGAAGTTGGACGAGGGAGATCCAGTAGATGTAGTGTACCTGGACTTTAAGAAAGCTTTTGATAAAGTCCCACACAGGAGGTTAGTGAGTAAAATTAGGGCGCATGGTATTGGGGGCAAAGTACTAGATTGGATTGAAAATTGGTTGGCTAATAGGAAACAAAGTGTAGTGATAAACGGCTCCATTTCGGAATGGCAGGCAGTGACCAGTGGGGTACCGCTGGGATCCGTGCTGGGACCGCAGCTTTTTACAATATATGTTAATGATATAGAAGATGGTATCAGCAATAACATTAGCAAATTTGCTGATGCTACAAAGCTGGGTGGCAGGGTGAAATATGATGAGGATGTTAGGAGATTACAGGGTGACCTGGCCAAGTTAAGTGAGTGGGCAGATGCATGGCAGATGCAGTTTAATGTGGATAAATGTATGGTTATCCACTTTGGTGGCAAGAACAGGAAGGCAGACTTTTACCTCAATGGAATCAATTTATGTAAAGGGGCAGTACAGAGTGATCTGGGTGTTCTTGTACACCAGTCAATGAAGGCAAGCATGCAGGTACAGCAGGTAGTGAAGAAGGCTAATAGCATGCTGGCCTTCATAACAAGAGGAATTGAGTATCGAAGCAAAGAGGCGCTTCTGCAGCTGGACAGGGCCCTGGTGAGACCACAAATGGAGTATTGTGTGCAGTTCTGGTCTCCAAATTTGAGAAAAGACATTCTGGCTATTGAGGGAGTGCAGCGTAGATTCACGAGGTCAATTCCTGGAATGGCAGGATTACCTTACACTGAAAGACTGAAGCGACTGGGCTTGTATACCATTGAGTTTCGAAGACTGAGAGGGGATCTGATTGAGACATATAGGATTATGAAAGGATTGGACACGCTGGCAGTAGGAAACATATTTCCACTAATGGGTGAGTGCCGAACCAGAGGACACAGCTTAAAAATACGGGGTAGACCATTTAGGACACAGCTCAGGAGAAACTTCTTCACCCAGAGAGTGGTGGCTGTGTGGAATGCTCTGCCCCAGAGGGCAGTGGAGGCCAACTCTCTGGATTCATTTAAGAAAGAGTTGGATAGAGCTCTCAAAGATAGTGGAATCAAGGGTTATGGATATAAGGCAGGAACAGGGTACTAATTAGGAATGATCAGCCATGATTATATTGAATGGCGGTGCAGGCTCGAAGGGCTGAATGGCCTACTCCTGCACCTATTGTCTATTGTCTCTATTGTCTATTGTGAACGATTACTCTACGAGAGAACCCGAAGCTGAGACTGACCTCAGCAACAACTGGAACTTACACTAATTAATACTTACCCAAAGGAAAAACAAACGGAAAATCACGTCAGCGTCGTAAATTTACAATAATTAAACGATGCAGTGAAACAATACAGAGGAATGTCTTCAACCCATCTGGTTTCTGGCTCTAAAAGTACACTAAATCTGTATTAATCACATCTTATAGCACTTGGCCTACAGCCTTGAACTTTATGACATTTCTCATCCAGATATTTTCTTAAAACTCTTTTGAGGTTTTCTGCCTCTACCACACTTCTTTGGAGGGCACTGCAGATTCCTACGATCATACAGGTGACCAAAAGTTCTCCGAATTTTCAGCTTAAAATTGTACTAACTGCTTTTGAGGTTCTATCCTTCATTTCACCCATGATCTTATCTATCCAAATCTCTGCTCGAAAGAAAACAACCCAAACGTATTCAGCCTCTGTATGCCTAGTTAAACTGCTCCAACCGAAGCAGTAATTATGTGAATTTACTTTGCAGCCCCGAAAGTGCATCAAATGCCCTGCTCAGTGCTGTGACCAGATCGAAACAAAGTATTCCAACTGTGAACAAAACACTGTCCTGTGCAGGTCCAACAGTAACCTCCCTGTTCATTTCGTCTTTGTCTCTACTGGTTAAGGAACATTTCCCGACTGCCACCCTGCACGGGGAATCGAGTATTGGATGCGACAGCACCAATTTAATAATCAACGAACTGTTCTTGTGGAGATTGAAGTGATATTTCCTTGAAATCAAAAACTGCCTGACACTCCATGGTGGAATTGCGAAATTGATACAGGGGTCAAGAAGAAACATGCACACCTCAGAGTAAAAACTCCAGCCACATTGATGCGGATAGCTAACGAGAAAATCATTCTGCTGCGAAAAAAGGTCAGTCTGATAAAATTGCGAAGATCCAGAAGATACATGTTCAAATGCCTGATCATCTCATTTTGGAATGCCGTGGTAGCTCAGTGATTAGCACTGCTGCGTCACAGCGCCGCCGATCCGCGTTCACTTCAAACCTCTGGCAAATATCTGTGTGGAGTTTTCACATTCTTCCCGTATCTGTGTGGGTTTCCTCTGGGTGCTCCGATTGTCCCCTCCAGTCCAACATTGTGTAGGCGAGGTGAATTGGCCATGCCACATTGCTTAAAGTGTTTAGGAAAGTGTTGGTTACATGCATTTTTCAGGGGTCATAAATCTGTAGCTGTCTGTGTGTGTTACTCTATGGAGGGTCGGTGTGGAGTTAATGGATCCAAAGGATTGGTTGCCCACAGTAGAGTCATAGCGTCATACAGATATGTACAGCATGGAAACAGATCCTTCAATCCTACCTGTCCATGCCACGCATATATCCCAACCCAGTCTACTTCTACCTGCCTGCACTCAGCCCATATCCCTCCAAAGCCCTCCTATTCATATACCGGTCCAAATGCCTCTTAAATGTTGCAAATGTACCAGCCTCCACCACTCCACTGGCGGCTCATTCCATGCAAATACCACCCTCGGCGTGAGAACGTTTCCCCCCTTAGATCTCTTTTAAATCTTTCCCTCTCACCAAAAATCCATGCCCTCTGTTTCTGGACTCCCCGACCCCAGTGAAAAAACTTTGCCGATTTACCCTATTCATGCCCCTCATAATTTTGTAAACCTCTATAAGGTCACCACTCAACCCAACCCAGCCTGTTTAGCCTAACCCTGGAGCTCAAATCGTCCAATCCTGGAAACATCCTTGTACATCTTTCCTTAATCCTTTCAAGTTTCATAGCATCTTTCCGATAGGAAGGAGACCAGAATTGCACGCCATGTTCCGACAGTGTCCTAACCAATGTCCTGTACAGCCATAACATGACCTCTCAAATCCTGTATTCCATAATCCGACCAATAAAAGAAAGGATACCAAACATCTTCTTCACTATCCTAACTACCTGCGCCTCCAATTTCAAGGAGCCATGAACCTGCACTCCAAGGTCTGTTTGTTCCGCAACACTCCCTAGGACCATACCATTAAGTGTATACATCTTGCTAAGAGTTGGTTTCCCAAAATGCAGCACCTTGCATTTATCTGAATTAAACCCCATCTGCCACTTCTCAACCCATTGGCCCATCTGGTCAAGATCCTGTTGTAATCTGTGGTATTCCTCTTGGCTGTCCACTACACCTCCAATTTTGGTGTCATCTGCAAACTTACTAACTCGATGTCTTCTGCTCGCATCAAAATCATTCATGTAAATGACAAAATGTAGAGGACCCAGCACCGATCCTTGTGGCACTCCACTGGTCATAGGCCTCCAGTCTGAAAAAGAACCCTCCGCTACCACCGTCTGTCTTCTACCTTTGAGACAGTTTTGTATCCAGATTTTTAGTTCTCGCTCTATTCCATGAGATCTAACCTTGCTAATCAGTGTCCCCTGATGAAACTTGTCGAACGCCTTACTAAAGTCCATATAGGTAACATCTACCGCTCTGCCCTCATCAATCCTCTTTGTTAAATCTTCAAGAAGCTCAATCAAGTTTGTGAGACATGATTTCCCACGCACAAAGCCATGTTGACTATTCTAAATACATGTACAGCCTGTCCCTCAGTATTCCCTCCAATACTTTGCCAACCACCGAGGTCAGGCGCACTGGTCTATGGCTCCCTGGCTTTTCTTTACTGCCCATCTTAAACAGTGGCTCCACGTTTGCCAACCTCCAGTCTTATGGTACCTCACTTGTGATTAAACCTCAGTAAAAGGGCAAGTGGACAAGTAAGTGATACGTGTTTTGCTGTCATATACATCTGAAAATTATCTGCTTCAACAAATGAAGATTTTTTTTTCTTTTGCTAGAGATCAGGTTCGTCTTCGGAGGAAGCGATCGTCGCTATAGAGCACATCTGTTGGGAGACGATGAGCCTAATCACATGTTAGCAGTCGGCATATGCATATTCAGTTCATTGTCAGCTGATGTCCGGATCGATGAGACTTCACACTACGAAGATAGTTGTTTGAGATCTTCGAAACTCAAGAAGTGTGGAGAAAAAGAAGAAACGGTTCGAAATGAATTTGTCTCATCTGTTGAATGAGTTGGGGGGAGATAACACAATTGATGAAGTGGTAAATTGTTCGGACTTTAGCCTTCGATTACAAGAGCATATGGAAACCGTGGTCAGAGGCAAATAGAATTGTACCCGATAAATGAGAGATAATGAATTGGTATTGTTTGAACAGCACAAACATGGAAAGCGAGTACATAATGAATGGTACGATTTTGGGAAGCACTGAGGATCAGAGAGACTTTGGTTTGCATCTATGTCGGTCCCTTAAGATATTAACAAAGCTGAATAAAATGATTATAGAGTCACAGAGATGTACAGCATGGAAACAGACACTTTGGTCCAACCCGTCAATGCCGATCAGATATCCCAACCCAATCTAGTCCCACCTGCCAGCACTCAGCCCATATCCCTCCAAATCCTTACTGTTCATATACCCTTTCAAATAACTCTTAAATATTGCAATTGTACCAGCCTCCAACACATCCTCTGGAAGCTCATTCCATACATGTACCACCCTCTGCGTGAAAACGTTGCCCCTTAGGTTTCTTTTATATCTTTCCCCTCTCACCCTAAACCTATGCCCTCTAGTTCTGGACTCCCAGACCCCAGGGAAAAGACTTTGTCTATTTATCCTGTCTATGCTCCTTATAATTTAGTAAACATCTATAAGGTCACCCCTCAGCCTTCGACGCTCCAGGGAAAACAGACCCTGCCTGTTCAGCCTCTCCCTGCAGCTCAGATCCTCCAAACCTGGCAACATCCTTGTAAATCTTTTCTGAACCCTTTCAAGTTTCACAACATCCTCTTGTGATATTTTGTGTTATTAAGCTTTGAGTAAGGTTGAGGAGTCGTATGGTTTGGCTTCAAACTTGATAAAACATAGGTTTGACTGCATAGTGATCATATTGTGTGCAGTTCTGGAATCCAAATCATCGAAGATGATCACACTGGAAAGGGTGACAAGGAGGTTCAACGCAATGTTGCCTGGGACTGAAAAGCTTCCATTACCGAAGAAAGATTGGACAGATGGCGAGTTGTTTTACATTGGGCACACGAGATCGAGAGGAAACATGATTCGGAGATGCCGGTGTTGGACTGGGGTGTACAAAGTTAAAAATCACACAACACCAGGCTATAGTCCAACAGCATTAATTGGAAGCACACTAGCTTTTGGAACGTCGCTCCGAAAGCTAGTGTGCTTCCAATTAAAGCTGTTGGACTATATCCTGGTGTTGTGTGATTTTTAAGAGAGGAAACATGGTTGACATGTGATAAATGGTGAAGAGTGCGGTGTAATGATGCTGCTCCCTTAACGACATTACGTTTCCTTGATTGTTTTCTTCCAAATGGGTTTATGAAGACACGGTTTCTGACATATTTGGGTTTATCTACATGAAGAAGCTTCTATGTTTTTTTAATGAAATACTTAGACAATGAAAATGGTGTGGCACTTTCTCTCAGCTCAGCTTCACTCTGGTTTGGTTTGGTTTGTTTTCATTTTAGCAAGCAGTCTTTTTTCAGGTTACCAGGAAAGGTAAGAGCTCCATGCTGAATCTGTGTCTCTAATGTCATGTCTGTGAGAACCTGTGTTTGAATTTAACTTATTTTTGTGAACGGGTGTTTTTCGTGGTTGTTTCAGGAATTTGGGTCAACATCATCAAGTTGTGGTAATCTGTTCGGTTTTTGGATAGTTTAAGTTATTTAATATGCTGTACTTTTTCGTGGTTGTTTCATTCGGTGATATTGGAAATGAATTATGTTTTGTCTAAAACTGATTAGCTGAGCCAGCACCATCACTTGCAGAACATTCACTAAACACCAACTAAACACAACTGGAACAGTGACGTTCCAGGCTTTTTTCTTGAAACATTTTGAGTGGGTCTGGCCTGGTCCATCTCGGGTTTTGTGGCTGTTAGCGTCATTTGTTCAATATTTACACATTACGCTCAACTTTACTGGAATCAAAGGCAGAGAATGGTAGGTGTTTGTCTTTTTAACCGGTATTTCAAATCAGTAATTTGAAAATGTGCTCGAAGCAGTAATGGCTGTTTCAGTCACTAACACTTTTCTGGGGGTGAAAGAAGTGACTCTAGAGGCTTTACAAAAGGTGAACAAGGAAAAGCTGCTGGTATTGACAATCCAGCAGGAGTTGAAGCTGCCATCTTGCGGGAGGTAAGGAGTGATAATTTTCGCAATCATTTAGTATTTAAGTTTGCGGGAAACGCCCTCGGGATCTTTGGATATGGCTAAAATTCAATTGAAAATGCAGGAGATTGAATTAGATGAAAAAGGAAAGGAAAGGGCAAAAGGTATGAAGCTGTTTCCAATACAGTGAAACAGAGGAAGGAGGAAAAGAACGAATTGCTTTAGCAGAACGAAAACACAAAAAAAAATGAAGAGGAAAGAACGAATAGAGGGAGAGGAAAGGAAGAAAGTAAAGGAGATTGAACTTCGCAAATTGGCGTTTCGAAAGTAATATCTGCTTAAAACAATGGAGAGAAAGCCCGAAGACAAGTCTTGGCATGGAAGAAAGTGAGGATGAGCAAACCAATAGTTGCGAAATGCCTGGTGGCGATCTGTTTTAACTTATTCAGCTAACGTTTGATAAGAAAGACTTGAAAGCCTTTACCATCTCATTTGAGAAGGTGGCAAATTAGGTCAAATGGCCAGTGAGCATGTTGGTTTTGCTATTCAAAATAAAAGTTGTACTTCGTGATGTGTTGGTAGCACTATCATTGGAGTAATCTAGGACTTATGAGCAGGTAAAGAAATCTATTTTAGATATATATGAGCTTTTGCCAGAAGCCAGCTGACAACGTTTTAGCAATCTGAATCCTGGTCAAACATATATTATGTTTGGAATGATAAAGAAAATGAGTAATTTTCATAGAAGAATAAGGGAATTAAAGTAGACCAAAGGTACGACTCTCTTAGGGAGTCAACATTTTTGGAGGAGATCAAAGATCTCATGTGGAATAGCAGAGAGTGAAAACGGCAAGATTAGAGGCTGTAATGGCTGATGATTACGTCTTGAAGGGATAAGGGGAGTTAAAACAAGGTCTGATGCTTTCACTGCGACAAAGAAGGCCACGTGGCATCACAGTGTTGCATTGTTAGAAAAATCATTTGGAAGCCAGCTGTAGGAAAACAGAATAAGCCATTGACTTTTGTTGAAGTGGTAATAGAAATGAAAATGGAAATCAAAATATGGACAACAATGTGCAACCAAGTCGGAGGTTGGTTCGCCAAGAAATGCCAGATATTCTTAATCCACATATTTGCGAAGATAAAGTTTATTGACATCGGCAGGAGAAGTACGGCATGAGATTCAAATGTTAAGAGATACAGAATCCTCTCAATCTTTGAAGTTTATCTGGACCTCAGAAAGGCAATTGTCAGAAAATCGTTCTTGCAACGGGAATTCACATTGAGACAAGGAGCGGACAACGATGTCGACTGAAATGAGTGTCCAATGAATAACTACTAAATTATGGTGGGAGTTCTGGACAAACTCTTAGCTCCAGGAATATGTGTTTTGCTTGCTAACGTTATGGTTGGTTCACAGTGGGAGTCCTCTCCATAGTGGTAAAAAGCAAGTGCAACATCACGCAACTGACATATGTGAGGATGCATATGATGGTAATTTCTCTGATTGTATGTTAAGAAGGTCACAAAGTCACCAGTTAAAACAGAAGAGATCAAAGAGTCCAGATAAGAGAGGTGAAGTGAAATTATCAGATACATTGTCCGATCAAATTTGATATCGCTAGTTCGGAAAGACTAACTCAGTTACAACAAAAAGATGAGGAACTGACCCAATTGTATCAAAGGAGATTATAGATGCATCCCGGTGTGTTACTACCATAAATATCATGACTCAAAAGGGAAATGGCGACATATTCAGGCCGATGAGAAATGAGTAGAAGTTGATCAAATCGAATTTCCAGTGGATTAAAAAAAGTAGTATTGCGGGAAGCAGATGAACTACCAGTATGTCCTTTCGGGATAAGAAGAACTCAGGATAGATTATATATTTTTTTGCTGGCTTGTACTACATAAGGATGTATATGACTTTTTTCCAGGCATGTCATACATGTCAGGTAATTCGATAACGACGGGGCAGCATAAACTCTTCCTGGTTTTGAGGAGCATATTACAAGTGTCTTAAATGATGGCTTCCGAGTCCTACATGAAATATAAAGACGTATTTGCTACAAAATAATGGATATGTCCAGTAGATTTACAGTGCCATTTCGTTCTGAAATACCACAGCTAAACGGTTTGTGGCGGTGTTACTCAATTTCTTTCCCAAGATATGAAATAACCACAGAACTAAAATGAGAACAAATATCGAATTTACTCCAAAATTATTCAAGGAAATTATGGACAGATTAGGAATAAATCAATTCAAATTTGCTGTACACAATCCAGAGGGCAGGGAGCGTTAGAAATGTGGCATCAGACATTAAACGTTCACGGCTTATAGTCAAGACGATCTAGATGATTGGAATACAAAAATTCTGCTTTTACTCTTTCCCATTAGAGATTCACCAAATCAACCGATCAAGTTTAGTCCATTTCAATTAGTTTTGAATGATGAGGACCGATAAAACTAAATAAGCAGAAATGGAGTTAGAATTCAGAAGCCAAATATCTGGACGAGGTGCCAAACTTTAACAGATGGTCAAATACCGTACGGGGGTCGGCTAGACGGCATGTGAATTTATCACACTGTAGAATGAAACGGTAAGCAGACAATACGTCAAAAACTCGTAATTTTCTATCGGAGGCAAGGTGTCATTGTTACTACCAGTGATAAGTGAGCCATTGCAAATAATGTTTAGTGGAGTTATCAAGTCGAAAGGAGATTGAGTGATATGATCAATTTGCTAAGGATTCCAGACAGAAAGACATTTCACACAATGAATCGCAAGGATATGCCCAAACGTTATGTTCATAATGAAGGATAACAAAAGAAGTCTGTGTTATTTGTTAGAAAACAGAGGAAAGAATCAAATTCAAAGCATTCTGAATTGGATATTCCACGAATTAAGCACGGGATCGAAGAAGTTGTCACTTTTTGAGATGACTTATTGAGTTACCTTCCAGTGAAATATCGAAATGTCCTGAAATAGATTTGGCAATCACATGCAGAAACATACCATACGAAACTGGGAAGTAATAACCTAATTAGGCACGATGTAGATATAGGAAATACTGCTCTGATTAAACAACATCCTGATGGGCCAATCTGTCTAAATGTCAGCGCAGATTCAAAATAAGATTAAACACATGCTCTAATCAGTCTAAAACAATGTGAGTTACAGCGACTGGTGCTCACCCAGACTACCCAACAGTCATGGGTAGACTATAGCAAAGTCAATGCAGTTACAAAGACTGCTGCCTATTCTATTTTTTTGTTCGCAATACTGTGTCGAAATAGTGGGACACACCTTTTCCCACCCTACCTCTTGCAAAAATGCCATCCCGTATTCCCAATTCCTCCGCCTCCGCCGTATCTGCTCCCAGGAGGAGCAGTTCCACCATAGAACACACCAGATGGCCTCCTTCTTTAGAGACCGCAATTTCCCTTCCCACGTGGTTAAAGATGCCCTCCGACGCATCTCGTCCACATCCCGCACCTCCGCCCTCAGACCCCACCCCTCCAACCGCAACAAGGACAGAACGCCCCTGGTGCTCACCTTCCACCCTACCAACCTTCGCATAAACCAAATCATCCGCCGACATTTCCGCCACCTCCAAACAGACCCCACCACCAGGGATATATTTCCCTCCCCACCCCTCTCCGCCTTCCGCAAAGACCGTTCCCTCCGTGACTACCTGGTCAGGTCCACGCCCCACTACGACCCACCCTCCCATCCTGGCACTTTCCCCTGCCACCGCAGGAACTGTAAAACCTGTGCCCACACCTCCTCCCTCACCTCCATCCAAGGCCCGAAAGGAACCTTCCACATCCATCAAAGTTTTACCTGCACATCCACTAATATCATTTATTGTATCCGTTGCTCCCGATGCGGTCTCCTCTACATTGGGGAGACTGGGCGCCTCCTAGCAGAGCGCTTTAGGGAACATCTCCGGGACACCCGCACCAATCAACCACACCGCCCCGTGGCTCAACATTTCAACTCCCCCTCCCACTCTGCCGAGGATATGGAGGTGCTGGACCTCCTCCACCGCCGCTCCCTCACCACCAGACCCCTGGAAGAAGAACGCCTCATCTTCCGCCTCGGAACACTTCCACCCCAGGGCATCAATGTGAATTTCAACAGCTTCCTCAGTTCCCCTTCCCCCACCTCATCCTAGTTTCTAACCTCAAGCAACATGATCCCCTTGACTTGTCCGGACTTGTCCGACCTGCCCAGCTCCTTTTCCACCTATCCACTCCACCCTCTCCTCCCTGACCTATCACCTTCATCTCCTCCCCCACTGACCTATTGTACTCGATGCTCCTCTATCCCTACCCCCACCCTCCTCTAGCTTATCTCTCCACGCTTCAGGCTCTCTGCCTTTATTCCTGATGCAGGGCTTTTGCCCGAAACGTCGATTTTGCATGTCCCTCGGATGCTGTCTGAATTGCTGTGTTCTTCCAGCACCACTGATCCAGAACTTATCATTCTGAGTTGAGTTGTTCAGAGGTTCATCACCGGTGACTTTGTCCAAAAGAGCGAAGTGAATCTCAACATTCTTCTCAACGAATGGAGTATATCAGTTTTAAGTCATGCCGTTTGGTACGAAAAATGCGTCAAACACATTTAAAAGTTTAAAAAATACGGTCATTTCGGATGGCGCAGTTGTGTTGTACATATAGGTGACCTGGTGACTTTTATTCACACAGGCAAGGAGAACATTTGTAATATTTAATGAAAGTGATCGAGCGACTTTGGGGGATGATTTCGTGATACACTCAGCCAAAGGTGAATTTGCCAAAGCCCAAGTCAAATTCTTGGCTATATTATTGGACATAGACAAATTGCTCCATGAAATGCAAAAACAAAGGTGCGCTTCCCGTATCATTGGCAAAAAAAGAGCAGTGCGACAATTTTTGGGATTGAGTGGATTGCATCGGAAGTTCTTGCCAAATTTTAACAGTGTGGCTGCTCCACTCACTGAAGTGCTGAAGAAAGGCAAATCATTTGAGTCGATAGCGGATTGTCAGAAGGTTTCTTTTCCACCTTGAAAGCTGTGTTAACCACTGCCACAACATTAGCCACACCTAATTATGTGAAGCCATTCAAGCTGGCTGTCGATGCAGATGTGCATGCCAGTGTTGTGCACTTACACGGAGACGACGAGAAGACAGAAAGAACTATCTGCGACTTTTCTGCGAATTTGAACATTTATCAGCATAAATATACGACTGTTGAGAAGAGACTTTGAGATTGGTATGGGCTTTGCAACATGTCAACGTTTTTTTGTTACCAGTAATGCATCTGGGACAATCATATAAACGGATGATCAGTTATTGATGTTTTTGGAGAAATATAATGACGAAAGGTCCAAAGTGTTGGAATGGATCTTGTTGTTACAGCCATTTAATTTGAAAATTGTGCACGTGGCAGTCTGATAAATCGTAATTTCCAACACAATGTCTAATCCTGGATGAGAAATGGAGGCATTCGGTGACAGGAAGAAACAGAATGAAATCGAATGTAGTAGTCCGTGTTTGCATGGCTGTTGTCTGTGTAATGTATGTGTTGCAATGTACGAATAATGTAAAATTACGAGATATTAAAAATAAGTCATCTTTGGGTATTGATGGTCCTTCGTTTTCTATTTTACGGGGAAAGTGAGACGATCCTGCTCCTTTAAAAAGGGTATTTTGCCCTTGGTCTTTTTCGACAGCGATCCGAAAGTTGAAGCTTGCTCTGTGTCTGGAAATATGGACTTGAAAATGCGTTGAATCGTTGTTTTAATCACTTGTATAATGGAAGGGGAGCGGCCAGTTCTCCCAGTTCAGTACTTTTTTTCCGTTTCGTTTAGTTTGGTTTTGGGAAGCAGACTGTTTGAATCGGCCATTCAAGGTTTTGGTTTGTTCCCAAAGAGACAGCTCTGCGCTGATTCCTGTCCCCTCCTCTGCAATCTCTCTCCTGCAAGCACCTGCGTTTCAAATTGCCTTTCTGCCCGTGTGGCGTTATGGGATGTTTCAGAAAGTGACGCAGCTCTTTGGTAAGTTCTGTATTGGTGTCGGTTGGGTTTTCAACCAAATATGTTACTCTTAATTCGCTTTTTATTTGTTCGTGCTTAACAAATTATATTTTGTTTATAGTCGAGTGATTTGACCAGCTGTGTCATGCCTAGAATAGTTCGCTTACATTTGCTTAAAACAACAAGAAAACTTATGTTCTGGACGAAATTCTTAAAATGTTTTGAGTATGTTTGGCCTGATCCATGACACATTTGTAAATGCCTCCTGACGGAATTGTGTCCATGTTCTTCTTTAGCAAATCCATCAGCGCTTGCACCACGCTGTTGAGATTTCGTACAAACTTCTGGTAGTATCCACTAAGTTCCAAAAATCGAAGATCCTCTTTCTTCGAGGACGGTCGTGGAAATTCCGCGATGTCCTTCGTCTTCACGTTCCTTGTGGTCATCGTTCCATGCCCGGTGTTTTTCCAAAGAGCATCACCTCTCCTTCACGAATTCGATTTTGTTTTCAGTAATCCTTCAAACAGCTCTGCAAAGTGCAACATGTGATCTTTCCCCAAATAACGAGATATCACCAAGCTACCAATATGTATGACACCTTCAAATCCGTCACAACTCTGTTCACAGTCTTTAGAATGTGGCTGGTGCGCTCTTCCTTCCAAAGGACAGCACTTTGAATTGATAATGCTCATTTGGAGGTTCCAAATTGAGAAGCATCTTTCACTTTCTCCAGTAAAGGTACCGGCCAATCACCATGCAGTAAGTCCAAATTTGTGAAGCAGGTGGTTTGTCCAACTTCCGCTGGTGTTGGGTATGAGTTGGATTTAGTTATGGCGTCCATCTTCTGCCAGACATCAAAATACCGTTCAGTCCCATCAGGCATTAGAACTAAGATGATCAGCTAACTCCATTCAATCTGACTTGACTCTATTACATCTTGTTAAAGCATCGCATTTACTTTCTTCTGCATTTGTGCGGCTTTGAGAGAATTGAAATTCCAGAGCTGCTGTTTTATCTGGGCAGCATTCCTTGCTTCCACCTCATGCACATTAGTTCAGCCTTCACTATTCTATTTCTGCATATGTCCTTAAACTGCTGTTACAAACTTTTCCGTGCATTCCTTTGCTCCTGAGGCAAGTAGTTCACTATCCTATTTCAATCCTCAATTATTTCCTTATTACTTAACCTATTTTGAGGCACATCAAAATTGGCACCATCTGGATATGATTCCTAACACTGCGCGACAGTAACTAGCATCTCTGGTGGGTTTCCTATCCTATGGCGCATTTTACAGTTATGGCAAAGCTCAACCACGCCCCTATGCAGACTAGGCCAGTAGAAGTGTTTTTGAGCCATGGCCTGAGTTGGCCTCACCCTTAGGATACATCCTACTGGCAATTCATCAGCTACCCGTAATGCTTCGTGTCTGTATGCTACTTGCAACGCAATCAGGTTCACGTCTGCCTATTTCTCCTCAGCACTATCCAGCTGTGGTCTCCATTTTTGTCTTAGATTCTAGCCTGAAGATGATTACGGTCGCGAATACATTCTGATCCCTGCTCTGGGTATTCATCTGCAAAATATCGTTTTTCTGTTGTAAGTCTATGAACCTTCCAGGATGAAACACCTCCGCCTGACCGTCTGTCTGTTCAAGTTTTTTTCCTGAACCATGACATAGAACAGTGTGCCAGCTAACTGAACATCAACTCGTTCGCCATTTTTCATTTTAGTTTTGATTGCCTGCTGTGATTTATGACAGTGGGATCTCGTTACAACACAACCTGAGAAAATTCATGGAATTTGTCTTTTAACTCCTCAGTTCACTGGTTTTCCTTTGGCTTTCCTTTGGCTTCTCCACAATGAGAGTACCACTCCCGCCTTGGATTCTACCACGTCGTTCCCATGAAAAAACTATGTTCCTGGAACTGATACTTGAACATTCACTGTTAGTTCGCAAACTTCATTTTGATCTCCAACCTGATCTTACACAGGTGAACGCTACGTTTCTCTCCATGTATTCCACAAGTTACCACTGCCTCCCAAAACATGTCAGAAAGAGTGCAAAGAGTCTAGGTAGGAGAGACTGATTAGCACCCATACCTAACAAACTTAAAACATCTTTCATTTCTTCACCTGTTTTTCGTGATTAAGCTTTACTACGGTGGTGAAGTCTTATTCGAGGCCGTGCAGTAACTCAATATCCAGCCCTTGAGCATGTAGAAAATAGAACATTACAGCGCAGTATAGGCCCTTCGACCCTCGGTGTTGCACAGACCTGTCATACCAATCTGAAGCCCATCTGACCTACACATTTCCATATGCTTGTCCAATGTCGACTTAAATGTACGTAAAGTTGGCGAATCTACTCCCATTGCGGGCAAAACATTCCATACCCTTACTACTCTCTGAGTAAACAAACTACCTCTGACATCTGTCCTATATCTATCACCCCTCTATTTACAGCTATGCCCCCTCGTAATAGGAGCCAACGTAGTTGGAAAAAGGTTCTCCATGTCCACCCTATCTAAACCTCCGATTATCTTATATGTCTCTATTAAGTCACCTCTCAACCTTCTTCTCTCCAACGAAAATAGCCTCAAGTCCCTTAGCCTTTCCTCGTAAGACTTTCCCTCCATAACAGGCAACATCCTAGTAAATCTCCTCTGCACCCTTTAAAGCTTCCACATCCTTCTTATAATGCGGTGACCAGAACTGTACACAATACTGCAAGTGCAGACGCACCAGAGTTTTGTACAGCCGCAGCATAGCCTCATAGTTCAAGAAATCATGCCTCTATTAATGAAAAATAAAAAGCTGTATGCCTTCTTAACAAACCTGTCAAACTGGATAGCAACTTTCAAGGATCTGTGTACATGGATACCGAAATCTCTCTGCTCATCTACCCTACCCAGAATCCTAGCATTAGCCCAGTACTTTGCATTCCAGTTACTCTGACCAAAGTGAATCACCTCACACTTGTCCGCATTAAACTCAATTTGCCACCTCTCAGCACAGTTCTGCAGCTTATCTATGCCTCTTTGTAACCTAAAACATCCTTCGTCACTATCCACAACTCCATCGACCTCCGTATCGTCTGCAAATTTATTAATCCACCCTTCTACGCTCTCGAACCAGGTCGTTTATAAAAATGACGAACAGAAGTGGACCCAACACCGAACCTTGCGGTACACCATAAATAACTGGATTCCAGGATGAACATTTCCCATCAATCACCACCCTCTGCCTTCTTTCAGCAAGCCAATTACTCATCCAAATTGCTATATCTCTAACAATCCGATTTCTACGCTTTATGTACAATAACCTACTGTGGGGAACCTTACCGAACGCCTTGCTGAAATCCATATACACCACATCAACCGGTTTACTCTCATCTACCTGTTTGGTCACCATCTCAAAGAACTCAATCAGGTTTGTGAGGCACGACCTACCCTTCACAAAACCGTGCTGACAACCCCAATCAAATTATTATTTTCTAGATGATTATAAATCCTATCTCTTATAACAGTTTCCAACACTTTGCCAACACTGAAGTAAGGCTCACTGGTCTTCAATTACATGGATTGTCTCTACTCCCCTTCTTGAACAGGAGAACCACATTTGCTATCCTTCAGTCTTCTCGCACTATTCCTGTAGACAATGACGATTTAAAGGCTCAGCAATCTCCTCCCTGTATTCCCAGAGGATCCTGGGATAAATCTCATCTGGCCCAGGGGACTCATCTATTTTCACAATCTGCAGGATTTCTAATGCTTCTACCTTGCTTAGGCTGAGGACTCTCCAGCAACTGTTGAGGTTTCCTTTTGCTACTTTCACTAATCTCATTGGCTTATTCTATTTTACCACATCTTTTCCATCAGTGCCTTTCTGCACTAACTGGTACGCTGACTTTACATGTCACATCATCCGGCAGTGAAGACCTATTTACCTAGTGCTTTCTTAAACCACTGGCAGTGTAAGTTTATGTGTCCCACTCCATTACAGAGAGAGAAAAAAAAACACTTGAAGCAATTGAACTACTTTCCAGTCTCCTGGGTTTTCTTTTTCACCTGTGGTAAACTAACCACAATGTCATCTACTCTTCATTTTGCATTAAAACTTCTCCCTTGTTTCCAATTTTGCGCCGATATGAAATGAAATTTCTGTCAGAAACTAACTTTTGTCTTATGCAACAACGCATATGCTTCTGCCATCTCTGCCGCTCCTCTCACTACTTGAACTTTGTGCTCATTTACTTAAGCGTTCCTCATCTCTGGAAGTGAGTTTTTACACCACTCCAGCTGAATAATCTCTCTTAGAGGTGGTATAAGAAGGAATGCTTCAGATAAGTGCATCACTGGGATTGTTTCTCCGGATGGTGGGAAATGTAGAGGGAGGACGAGTTGCACATGAACTGAGGTTTTACCAATGTCCTGGGCGTGAGGTTTGCAACAGTTTTCGGGAGAGGGGTTTCAGCTAATTTGGTGATAGGATAGGAAACGGGACCACGGATGGAAGGATGAAACACCTCGAGAAAAGGCAGATACAGCGAACAGAGAATCGCTGAGCAAGGATAGACAGTTGCAAGGGCAAATAGCAGTCAGTGTGATGGTTTTACTTTTGTCTACTTTAGTGCAAAAAGTATCAGGAGTATGGATGATGAGCTTGGACCACGGATCAACTGTTGGAGCTACGATTTTTTGACCATGAAGTAGAGGGTCAGTAGAGGACCATATCACAGGGTCAGAAATGGTTGTTGAATGTTTTGGGCTGCAGATGTTTACAAAGTAATAGGAAGGTGGTGAAATAGATGGGAGAGTGGCATTGCTAATCATGGGTAGTATCACAGATGCAGAAGGGGAGGTCGTGGAGGAGGGAATGGTACACTGTGTATATGTGCTAGTCAGAAACAGGAAAGGAGCAGTAACTTTTTTGGAGTTTTCAATCGACCCACAAATACAAAGCAAGAAACGAAGGAGTAGATTAGAAGGCAGATTTTGGAAAGGAAGTTGTTGTTTTAGTATGGATGAAAGCTTGTTGATATGGATGGTTTACTTTCAGACGTTTTGTCATCATGACTCGTTAACAACATCAGTAAGCACTTCATCGAAGACTCTCACTGATGATGTTACCTCCCAATGGTGGTGAAAGAGCTGAAAAGAAATTTTGCAGCTCACTGAACTTACATCAATATCGTAGATGATCAGCGGATTAGATAGGGTAGACAGTGAAAGCCTTTTTTTTCCCGGAATGATGATGTCAACACGAGGGGGCAAATCTGCAAATTGAGGGGTGATAGATTTAAGACAGATGTCAGAGACAGGTTCTTTACTCAGAGAGTGGTAAGGGGGGAGAATCTCCTAGCTGCCAATGTAGTTAACTTAGCCACATTATGGAGATTTAAACAATCCTTGGAGAAGCACATGGATAATGAAGGGATAGTGTAGGGGGCGAGCTGAGAATAGTTCACAGGTCGGTGCAACATTGAGGGCCGAAGGGCCTGTTCTGCGCTGTACTGTTCTTTGTTCTATGTTCGAATATCATCAACCTGAGCTGCAAATCTTCACAATAATCGTGTTGCTTTTATGTTTTACTTCAACTTCCTGAGTATTGATTGGAAACCCGTTAGTGCAAATCGGTTGGATGAAGCAGATTTTTTCTTAGTTGTGTCCAGGAAGGACCGCAAACTCAACATGCAGAGGCGGACTGGAGGGGAGGCCATATTGAGTTTGGTTATTCGAAACCGACAAGATCAGGTATCAGATCTCTTGGTGGGAGAGCATTATGGCGATAGTGATCACAACAACCTGTCGTTTACTGTAATCATGGGGAGGAATAGGAGCATACAGTATAGGAAGTGTTTGATTGGCGGGTGGGGAATTACAATGATATTTGGCAGGTATTGTCGAGCATAAATTGGGTACAGAGAAATGCATGACAGAAATGCCGAGGACGTTTGGTGAGCACCTCGTTTGGTGAGCACCTGCTATGAGTGCTCGATCGATTTGTACCATTGAAGCAAGGTTTGGTAGAGTGACGGAATCTTGGGTGACAAGGGATGTGGAAAATCCAATCAACTGGAAGAAGGAAAATTTCTTAAGTTTGACAAACCAAGGATGAGACGGGGCTCTCATGGGTTACAAGGTAGCCACACTTAACTGAAGAATGGACTTAGGACAGCTGGAAATGGAAATGGAAACAAAACCTTGATGGGTAGGTTCAAGGAAAATACATAACAGTTCTACACTTCTGTAAGGGACAAGAGTATGACCACAGAGAGAGTCGTGCCGATCAGCGATCGTGCAGGGAAGGGCATCCAAATGAAGCAATCCGTTTGATTGCCTCTACATTGGCAACTATCACTGCTTATACCATCGAGCTCAGTAGCAACTGAGTACTATCTACAAGATGCATTGCAGAAATTCAGAAAATCTCCTCAGATAGTACCTTTCTAAATCACAAGCATTTGCCTCCAGAAGGATAAGGGCCACTGACACATGTGAGCACCACTCTCTGCATGCTTCCCACCAGCCACCCTCCACCCTAACTTGGAGATGCATCGACTGTCCTTCAGCACGTATGTGTCTAAGTGTTGGACTTACCACCTTAATAATTTTCTGGGCGAATCTTGAACCCTTCGATTGCAGCAATTCAAGAATTCAGTTCACCACTTTAAGATTTCAAATGCGAATATGGGCGGCCAAAAAGGCTGGCCCAGTCAGAGACACCTCCGTGCAATGAATTGATAAATAATAACTGGAATGGGAGAAGTTGAGAGAAGACAGAGTTTTATGTACTTGAAGGTCACTCCGTTAGATAGAATGTTGTCTGCAACTAGAGAAATGATGGACAGGATGGCTGGCTAAAGAGATAGGAGTAATCATCTGGAGGTGGACATGGTAATGATGTGAGGGATGAAGGACTGTGAAGCAGACGGATACAGTACATTGTGATGAGCCAGTAGGATGATTGTGATGGGGATGTTGGGAGGAGTGCTGAAGCACATCTGGAGTGTCTCATGATATGTGGGTAACGTACTAGCGGGAGTACAGAGAGACGATGGTAATGTGATTGCCACATGCAGCATGAGAGATGGTGAAGCAAGAGGAGAAAGTCATAATGGATTATTGACCAACGCAATGGTGTCTGAAGGATGGTGCGGTGGGAGGGAGAGTGATGATGGAGATGGAGACTTGTCCACGATATGTGAGAGGTGGTGATAGTGGTGATGGACATGATGATGGGCTCAGGCTGCATGAGAGATGGTAGAGCAGGAGGCAAGAGTAGTGATGTTCATGGTGACTGGCCCAGGCTGTCAGAAATATGGTGCAATGAGAGGTGATAGTGACAGAACATAGAACACAGACATGAGCAACACAAGAACTAGACCGTCAGTCCACCATATTGTGCCGTACGTGACGCCAAATTAAATAATTGCATTCCTGTACCCTTGATCTATATCCCTACATTCCTTGCACCTTCGTGCGCATATATAAAAATCCATTAAATGCTCTTTTCGCACTACCTCCATCACCATTCACTGTTAAGACTATGAAAAAAATGTGCCCCACATCACTTTTGAAATTTCTCGCCCTGTCCAAAAATGTGTGCACACCCGTATTAGACATTTAACTGTCCAAAATAGATGCTGACCGTCAATGCGACAGATGAATATTGCTATTTTATAGAATTATGTCCAGTGTATCCTCAGCCTCCAAACGGAGCTTTTCTAGCCTCTCCTGAAAGGTTATGCTCTCTAATCCACGTAGCAAACCCATAACTGTCTTCTGTGCTCTTTCCAAGCTATTCACATTCTTCCTGTAATGCAACAGACTGAATTAAACGCAGTACTCCAAGTGTGGCCTAAGCAAAATCTGATAAATCTGCAAAACATTACCCTGACTCTTGCACTCAGTTCCCTGACCAATAAAGGTAAGCATGCCATAAGCCTTCTTTACTGGGCTGTCGACTTTTGCGACCAAGTTTAGGAAACAGTGGAAATGAAGCATCTGTTCCCTCTGCATTTCAGTGCTGTTCAGGGTTCTCTCATTAACTATATACTTCTCCTCAGGATTTAATCTGCATAAGTGCAACCCCTCGCATGTACATCCATTTGCCATTTTAACACCATTTGCCATTTCTCTGCCCATATCCACAACTGAATTATATCCCACTGTATCCTTTGGTTTTTTTCTAAAATATACACAATTCCACCGATATTTTTATTCTCTACAAACTTATTAACGCACTCATCTTGACTTAGCAACTTGCTTGGAGTTATGCGATCGCCAGTGCAGAGTGATGCTCGATAAGATGGCTGGACATTAGAAAGGCTGTAATGATCGGGTTTCGTTGACATTAAATTTCGATCAGAATAGCACACGATTCAGAGTGAAGTCTTAATCGAGGATAATTCCCATACTTTGCCCATTTCAATGAAATCTAACTTCAGTTTAAATTCACGGCCTCACTCCAAATAGGATGTTTCTTTCCCTAGAAACCGAGCCAATTTTGTGTGTGTTCTTTTTTGAAAGTTATTCACCAAAGTATTACAAACTAGGTCTTCATCTCCATGCATTTTGGAGAAACTGAAGACATTGAATAGGATATTGCCAGTGGGCCGATTGTTCCTTCTCTGCCATTAACTCTGAGCACTCATGATCGTCCAACTCAGATCATTGTTGCAACACGTTATGTCTGCTTTGTTGATCCCTTTAGTCCAAAGAACAATATTTATCTCCATCTCGAAAAAAGTCCATATTTTGACATAAACCGTTTCTTGTGCCTATGCATTCCTCAGGCACGTCATTTTCTAGGTAAAGGCATTTCTTCTCAATTCAGTCCTATATGCTTCATATCCCAGACTGTGTACCTCTGTTTGATTTCCTGGCTATCAAAATATTCCTTCTGCTCTTAACTTGGTTAGTTGGAATGGTGGGACAGTTGGGAAGTACCTGATTCCATATTTAACAATGGAGAAGGAAGTCACAATTTTTCTGATATTGATTAGGGTGCCAGGCATGGAAAATGAAATTACAACAGTACTGGAAGTGCTAGGATAGTGCAGATGTACAACGGAGTTGGATGCCCGCAGAGTATGGGGTGTCAAGAGAGGAGATCATTGAGTGATAGAAAAGTTCAGGTAGTTAAGAAGATTTTACATTGACACACAGTTCAGGACCAAACGTTTGGAATGGATGTGAGATTGTTCGCTGAGCTGTCGTGTTTAGTTTAATACGTTCACACAGTAGGTATCTTCATCAGTGAGCCTCCAGGGAAGGGCTCGTGTCATGTCCCGCTTTCGATTTATTTGTTTAGGTTTATTTGGCTGTTTGGTGATGTCATTTCACTTTCCTGTTCTCAGAGCATGACAGATGGGGTCCACATCGATGAGTTTTTTGACGCAGTTCCAGGTGGAATGTGACGGTTCTGGCAATTCTAGCGCATGTCACTCTTTGGCTTGTGTGACGATGGATGCGTTGTCCCAGTCAAAGTGGTGCCCTTCCTCATCTGTCTGTTCGTATATTAGTGATCGTGGATCATGTCTTTTTGTGGTTAGTTGACGTTTCTATATCATTGTAGCTAGTTTTCCGCCTCGTTGTACAATGTAGTGTTTGTTATTGAGCTTGCAAATTATTTTGTAAATGACATTCGTTGTGCTTGCAGTCTCATTGGGTATTTCAAGTTCATTAATTGCTGTGAAAGTGTGCTGTTGGGTTTGTGTGCTAAAATGATGCCATGATGTAAGAGTAGGCTGGAAGTCATTTTCGAGGTATCTTTGATGATGGGAAAAGTGCTAAGGGTGCTGGTGTTTGGGTGTTTTGTTTAGAAATCGGCGAACTGCGTTTATTGAGTAGCCGTTCTTCTTGAAAGTACAGTATGGGTGGTTTTCTTCAATTCTTCATAGCTCATCGGTGCTGCAGTATATAGTGGCTCATTGAAGAAATGTCCTAATTCACCTTCATTTGTGGGCTCTTGGCTGATTGCTTCTATAGTTCAGTATTTGGTTTATGTCTTTTTCTTTCTTTCTTTGAAATTCCCCTACTGTGACACCTAGGAATGGCAGTTTGTTGTTTTTTTGTGTGAATGTTATGCCAATAGGAATTTGTTTTTAGATTTGATTACTTACAGTGTGGAAACAAGCTCTTCGGCCCAACAAGTGCACACCGTCCCACAACCCATCCAAACCCATTCCCCCACATTTACACCTAACACTACGGCAAATTAGCATGGCCAATTCACCTAACCTGCATATTTTTCGACTGTGGGAGGAAACTGGAGCACCCGGAGAAAACCCACGCAGACATGGGGAGAATGTGCAAAGTCCACACAGACAGTCGCCTGAGGCGGGAATTAAACGCGGGTCTCTGGTGCTGTGAGGCAGCAGTGATAACCGCTGTGCCACCGTACCATCCTAGTATTGATGGTCTTGAAGTTTTCCACTACTATATTTCATTTAGTGATGACAAAGGTATAATCTACGTAGCAGAGCCAAAGTTTGGGTTGCATGGTCGAGAGAGCTGTTTGTCTGACACTCTGCATTACTGCTTCTGCGAGGAACCCTGATATCAGTGATCCCATTGATATTCCGTTGATTTGCATGAGGGACTTGTTATTGAAAGTGATGTGAGAGATGAGGCATAAGTCTATTATTTTGATGATGTGCCTTTTCTGGTGAAGTTGGAGGCGTCTGGTATTTGTAACTTTATTTCATATAATAGGTTAGTCAGTGTTTCTTTGGCCAGGTTGATGTCGATGGATGTGAACATGACTGTTACATCAAAGGAGATCATTAATTCATCTTCTTATTCTTGGTGTCTTTGACGGTGTTCATGAATTATTGGGTGGTGATAATGGAGTGGTGTGTGCCCTCGACGAAATAGTCTAGTCCGTTCTGAAGTTTCTCAGCTAGTCTGTACGTTATTGATTCCTGTAGTGAGACCATGGGTCGGAGGGGGGCTCCTGGTGTCAGAATCTTTGGTAGTGTGTAAACGTCTGGCGTGTTGAAGCCATCTGGTTCCTTTTTTTTGGACGTCGGTCTTATTTAATCCTCCTGACTCCTTTAGGTTGGGCTTCGGTAATCTCGGTGTGGGCATGGGTCTATTGCCACATGTTGGTAAGTGATCATATCTGCAAGCAGTACGTTCGCTTTTTCATCGTCGTCTGATTTGTTTAAAACGACTGTCCAGCGTGCTTTCTCTGTGGATAGGATTACAATGT
The DNA here is from genome assembly GCF_037043375.1 of Chiloscyllium plagiosum. NCBI lineage: Eukaryota > Metazoa > Chordata > Chondrichthyes > Orectolobiformes > Hemiscylliidae > Chiloscyllium > Chiloscyllium plagiosum. Next base: position 7,512,898 of record NW_028270190.1, on the reverse strand, counting down.
TTATTTCTTATTTGAGTAATTTTATTGCTTTCCTTTCTTGTGTATTGGGTGTGCTTCATTCCTTTGTCCTGCTTCATGTTGTTGCAACTGTCTGTCCGATGGTTTGCTGAATTTCTTGCGTGAGTTCCTGGTCTTACAGTGTTGCTGCTAATGGTTCTTCTAATCCTTCTTTTTCGATTATGTGAAGTCGTAATTTTATCCTCCAACTAGGGCGGCCTTTCCAGTGTCTGACACTATTTCTAATGCTGCTAACAACGAATTCTCCTCACTTCACTTTCAATAACAAAACGTAAACGCAAACGAAAGAAACACCAACGGTATCACCAATATCAGAGGTCCTAGCAGAAGCGGTCATATGGAGACGTGAACAAACAGCTCTCCCAACCATCCAACCCAAACTTTGGTTTCATTACAAAGATGACATCTTTGTCATTGAAAAACAAAACAAATTAGAGGGAACCTTCAAGACGATCAATACCATCATTACTGGCATAACATTCACAAAAGAGGAAGAAAACAACAACAAACTGCTATTCTCAGATGTTACTGTACAGCGATCAGTCATTGGAGAACTTCAAGCCAGCGTCTACAAGAAAACGGACATACGGGCCAAATACTCAACTACAGAAGCAATCATTCCTACACCCACAAACGAAGCTGCATTTGAACATTAGGTCAACGTGTCACACACTCTGAAGCACCGAGGAAGTACCAAAAGCAGAAGAAAACCGCCATTTGAGCATTTTCAAGAAGAACGGGTATGCGATAAACACAGTCGGCCAATTTATCAGCAACAGAACCAAACAAGCCGATAAAAGGAGTCCAGAAACCATGTCCATTGGACACGACATCACAGTCATCGCTGAAGTGACTGCAAATTACTCAGGCCTCTTGTCATCATGATAGCCCACAAGCACAACTCACTTAAATGTCAGGTAATTAACTTAAAAGACACTGGCCAGACAACAAGCTAAACGAACCTCATTTACAAAATACCTTGCAAGGACTGTTGCAAACACTACATTGGAAAAACAGGGAGAAAACTCGGCAACGTGACACATGAAAATCATCCAGCCACAAATAGACGTGACCATTATCGCTAGTATCTTTACATAAATACAAGGAAGGACCTTGTCCAGGACAACACATTCCATCCTGGGCACGCTAATCAGAGGCACGCACGAAAGTTCCTGGAAGCATGGCATGCTGACACTAGCCCTATCAATAAACACATCGATATGGATCCCATCCACAATCTCCTGAGAAAAAGGATACGGAAATGACATCACCAACCGCCCAAAAAACCTAAACGCATAAATAGTAAGCAGGACATAATATCAACACTTCCTCGGAGGCTCACTGATGATGTCACCTTTGAGCCTTGCAGCTCAGCGAGCAAACTTGCATCCACGACTTCAACTTGAGCTACAAATCATTTCAAAACTGGCTAAAAGTTTGGAATGTTTCAACTTGAAGGGACTAACATGGCACAAACCAACATCATTCTCATTGGATAATATGCTTTCCGAATTGAGAGGTCGCGATACCCGCTCTTCAGGATGACGATCATCATCAATTTAACTGAATCTGAAAGAAAACGCTGTGGAAATTAGTCATAATATATCCGTGCCAATCAACATTTTAGATACAAATGCAGACCTATTGCATGCAATTAGCATCTGAAGGAATTGGTATCAGTTTATGGTGGATCATTAATTGAACAGGCTCACACGTTAAGACAAGGAGGAAATGAAGCCTGCAGATGCTGGAGATCTGAGTCGAAAGTAAGGTGCTGGAAAAGAACAGTGAGTCAAGCCACATCCGAAGAGAAGGAGAATTGACGTTTCGGGTAAGAGCCCGTCATAAGGAGTCCGCATGAAGGACTTGTGATCGAAACTTGGATTCTCCTCCTCCTTGGATGCTGCCTGACCTGCTATGCTCTTCTAGCACCCCGCTCTCGACTGTCGGGTTAACACTAACAGTGCGAGAGAAACAAAGAGAGTGAGCAATGGACATAGATTAAAACACACTTAATGTCAAAATGAGTTTAACTTTAAAAACTTAAAGTGAGTCATGTATTACTCACTTGGGGACTTCCTCTGAATTTGTCCTTCTCTAGATCTGAGGTGGGGTTTGCAGCAAAAGAACTTCCACGCATTAACAAAAGGTAGAACTGAGATTAATCGTTATCTAAAACTATCCGCATTACACATAAGAAAGGGAAGGGCAGCATGAGGATTCCAATGGTATGGAATGCTCTTCTGAAGACATGTGAAACCTTGGTAATAATTCTTAAATCTTGGCCCACCACTGTTTGAGGAGATGAAGCTCTATTAACAAAGAACATAGAAATGTTCAGTGCAGTATCGGCCCTTCAGACCTTGATGCTATGCCGACGTTTTATCCTACTCTAAAATCAAACTAACCGATGTACCTTTCATTTTATCCATGTGTATATCCAAGAGTCAGTTATATGTCCCTAATGTGTTAGTCTCTCCGACCACTGCCGGCAGTGCATTCCACGCACCCACCATTCTCTGTATAAAGAACCAACCTCTGACATTTCCCTTAAACCTTCCTCCAATCTTTTAAAATTATGTTCGTTCCTGATAGCCGTTTATTCTCTGCAAAAAATGTCTCTGACTATTCAACCTTTCTCTGACTTTCATCATCTTGTACACCTCTGTCAAGTCGTCTCTCACCATTTTTCTGTCCAACGAGAAAAGCCTTAATCCTTCAACCTTTCCTCGTAAGTTATGCCGTCCATTCCAGGCAGTATACTGGGAAATTTCCTCTGTATTCTCTGTATAACATAAAACATTGTAGCGCAGTACAGGCCCTTTGGCATGTGGAAACAATCTGAAGCCGATCTACTCTGCACTATTCCGTTTACATCCATATGTGTATCCAATGACCATTTAAATGCCTTTAAATTTGGCGAGTCTACTACTGTTGCAGGCTGTGCATTTCACGCCACTACTACGCTCTGAGTAAGGAAACTACTTCTAACAGTTGTCCTATGTCTATCGCCCCTCAATTTAAAGCTATGACCCCTCATGACAGCCATCCGAGGAATGTCCACCCTATAGAACCCTCTGATTATCTTATATGTCGCGATTCAGTCACCTCTCAACATTCATCACTCGAATGAAAACAGCCTCATGCCCCTCAGCTTTTCCACATAAGACATCTCCCCCATACCAGGCAACATCCGAGTAAATCTCCTCTGAACCCTTTCAAAATCTACTACATACTTCCTATCGTGCAGTGACTGGAACTGTACACAATACTACAAGTATGATCGCACCAGAGTTTTATAAGCTGCAGCATGACCTCGTGGCCCCGAAACGCAATCCCTTTTCCAATAAAAGCTAACGGATCATATGCCTTTTTAACAAACTGATCAATCTGGGTAGTAAGTTGCAGGGATCTATATGCATTTACACCACAATCTCTCTGTTCATCTATGCTGCCAGGAATCTTACCATTCTCTCGGTACTCTTTATTCCTGTTGCTTTTTCCAAAGGGAATCAACTTTTATATTTCCACATTAATTTCATTTGCCAGCTGTCAGTCCAGCTGTGTAGCTTATCTATATCCCTAATAACCTATAACATCCTAAAGCATTATTCACAACTCCACTAAACTTAGTATCACCTGCAAATTTAGTAATGCCTCTTCCTACGCCCTCATAAATCATAACAATAGCAGTGGCTCCAAAAAAAAGATATTTGCAGTGCACCACTAACAACTGAACTCCACGATGAACATTTCCCATCAACCTCTACCCTCTGTCTTTTTTCTGTTAGCCTGTGTCTTATCCAAACATCTAAATCATCCTCAATCCCTTGTCTCTATTCTGTACAATAACCTATCGTGAGGACACTTTTCAAAAGTCATATTGAAATGTATGTACACCACGTCAACCGCTTGAGCCTCATCCATCTGTCTGGTAATCATCTCAGAGACCTCAATAAATTTTGTGAATCATGACCTAACCTTCACAAAAACGCATTGACTATCCGTAATCAACTTATTCCGCTCTTCATGATTATAAAGACCATGCCTGATAATATTTTCCAGCGCTTTTACCACAACCGAAGTAAGGCTCACTCGTCGATAATTATCAGAATTTTCTCCACTCGCCTTCTTGAACAAGAGGACATCATTTGCCATTCTCCAGTTTTCTGACACTTTTCCGGTAGGCAATTACGACATAAAGATCAAAGCCAAATGATCGGCAATATCCTGTCTGGTTTCCTAGAGAATCTGAAGATAAAGCCTATCCGGCCCAGACAATTTATCTATTTTCACACTTCCCAGAATTGCTAACATCTCCTCCTGGTGAACCTCAGCACATTCTCCTCTATTCACCTGTATCTCAGCATTCTTCTCGACAACATTGTCTTTTCCCATTGTAAATACTGACGAAAAATATTCATTTAGCGCTTTCCCTATCTCCTCGAACTCAAGGCAGAACTTGTCCCTGCTTTCATTGATTGGCCCTATTCCTTCTCAAGTAATTTTTAAAAACAATTCTGATATACCTAGAGGAAGCTTTAAGGTTTTCATTGATCGTATCTGCTAATGACTTCTCATGTCCTCTCCTGGCTCTTCATAGCACTGTCTTTGTCTTTTCCCTGGCTAGTTTACAACTCGCAAGCGCTCGAACTGAGCCTTCACCTCTCATGCGAACATAAGCATTCTTCTTCCTCTTGACAAGTTGATTAAACTTCTTTAGAAATGCACGGCTCCTTCGCTCGACCACTTCCTCCCTGCCTGACAGGTACATAAATACCAAGAACACTCAGTAGTTGTTCCTTGAATAAGCTCCACATTTCAATTGTGGCCATCCCCTGGAGTTTGCTTCCCCATCCAGTGTATCCTAAAACTTGGCTAATTGCATCAGAACAATTATATGTCTTGGCTAAAGCCACAATGTCAACTTTACAAAGCTGTGAATTCTAACAATAAATAGCTGCAGGCTGTCGCTGCCTCGCAGACTTGTTTGGGAGCTTCCGACCTCAGAAGAACCTTGTGAAAATCGTTCATTTCATCTGCTATTAGGTTTGGGACACTGATTCTGTGAATGGTCCATCATGGTATTATTTTATTCAAGCTCAGACAAAGGTTTGAAGAAATCAATACCTGTTTGTCTCGTTCAATTTCTTCAACAGTCTTTTATGCCCGCCCTCCCTCCACTCCGACCCCCACTGACTCTCCCCACAGTGTATCTCCCCAGTCTATCCTCAGAATCTGTCTCTGAGTCTGCCGCTGCTTTTTTCTGCGCCAGGCAGTCATCCACCCAATCCTTCTTCTCATGGGTCTCATCAAATGTGCCTCCTCAAACTGTCACAATCTAGTCACTTTACTTAATCAATCTCTCTGAATTTCTATCCACACTCTGTCTCCCCAGTCCGTCTCACCAAGGCCCTTCCCATCATCTGTCGCCCCAGTCCCTATCTGTCGCCCTAACTCTCTCTCTCTCATTATTATTTCCCTGCCTGTCTGACCATCCACCACTCGACGCTTAGTGTATTTTCTCCTGTACAATCCCCTACTCAATATTGATATTGCGGCGGAATACTTATTTTTTCCCATCATCAGTCTTTCTAATTTCGCTGACGAGGAAGGGTCTTCATGCTCTGCGTTCTATCTAGAGTAGAGTGGTACTGGAAAAGCACAGCAGTTCAGGCAGCATCCGATGAGCAGGAAAATCGACGTTTTGGGCAAAAGCCCTTCAAAAGGAAACGTCGATTTTCCCGTTCCTCGGATGCTGCCTGAACTGCTGTGCTTTTCCAGTACCACTCTAATCTAGAATCTGGTTTCCACCAACTCCAGTCCTTGTTTTTAACTGTGCTCTGCGTTGTTCAACCACCATTCATTTCACTTTTGATAGATTTGTGGAAATGTGGTGTCAATTTCAAAGGCATTATGTTGAACGGACCGAACCGCAGCGTTATGTGCATCAACTATGTCTGTTTTCCTCTGCTTATAAAAACATACCTCTACTTTATATCGGAAGCTGTGTATGTGATAAACAGTATACTGTTATGTAAACCCAAACGATTACGCTGATCAGGGACGTGTGTAAGCAGAGTATTTTGATATGGTTTGAACTTCATTGGTCCCTTCTGACTTAAGTTTGCTGCTTTAGACACATATTAGTAAGCTTTCCAATCCGTAAGAGACTGACAAGTCAGGAAAACATAATTAAATATAATGGCACAGAAAAGGAGAGTCGGAAATGGTCTGTGACGTTGTACTTTAGCATATTCTCAGACTCAGTCTTCTTTGGTTGGTACGTTATTTTTTCTTATATTATAGCATAAGAGGAATACGTACAATTCCGTATTCACATTTCAAGAGTCACATTCATGAAATCAGAAAAATCGAAAGTAATTCACAAGCATATTTGGTTAGTGGTCAAAGTCTTTGGAGATGTGACCTGAATGCCTGACAGTATGTTGGTAAAGCAATACTGCTAACTATTTTGTTTAATATACTTGGAATTTCATAGACCTTTTTAAAGCGTGAACAGGTCCCTGCTTATGCAGTGATCACGTAAGTATGCCCGAAGAACTTCGTCTCAAGGCAGAAGTGCATTTATAATTTCTATTGTCATGGATGAGAGCAGACCAGTCCCCCACTGCTCTCCCAACACATTCCTCAACCCAGGGTACACGACTTAATCAAAAATGCATCTCCTCTCTTCTTTTTCGACCACCTTTGCTTGCTTAAAGCACAAACACATATACCCTGACGAATTTAGCTGTCAGTCCTGTTTCCATAATAATTGCAATATCCGTGCCCCACACACCTATTCACGTCCTGACTACATCTGGCTGACCTGTCAGACTTCCTGCATTGAAACAGAGGCAATTTAATCCAAAGGCATCCCTTGCACTCTGTTATATTCCAACCTGCCATGGCTCTTGACTGTACTGTTTCTGACTAAGTGATCTCCTTTCAAGCTCGCATTCCATCACTTGCCCATCCAGTTAAAAACATCCCTTCTAACATGAACAAATGTGGCAGCCAAGACCGAAGTCTCCTTGCAATTCAGACGCATTCCGTCCGTTTTGAATAGGTTACCTGAGACCTAGGAAATATCCCAATAATCTAAAATTCTGAATCGCTGTCCCTTGCCCCAATTTTTTATTCACCCGTTCATTTGCATATCCTCCGCTTCTTCCCCTCAATAACACGTGACGCTGATGTAATCGAGAGATTACCACTGATGAGGCATTTTGCTTTTGCTTTTTCCCAGCTCTCTTCAATTGTTGCGAAGGCAACTGCTCCGTGTCCCTTCTTGATGGCTTTAATAATCTAACCTACTACTCCAGGTACTGGGGGCATGTGCACCAATGACCCTCTGTTCATCTCTGCTTCTCAGGGTCATCATCTCTTCCGTTCCTTCTTTGCCCTCTCCAATTAATCGAGCAATTATGCAGATTGAATTCATTGTTCGCTTCGTGAAAAGATTCTAAACATAAGAAGGGATGTATTGCTGCAATTGTACGGGGCTTTGTTAAGAGCACACCCACTAAACTGTGTGAATTATTGGCCTCAATATCATAGGAGCGACTTTCTCACTTTCGAGTTCGTGAACGGAGATTTAGTGAACCAGACCAATACCTGGAATGGCATTTTCTGACATATGGAGAATACTTGGTTGCATAGGACTGTAGCAAAGTGCAGAAATGCTGGATAAGCGCTGTCAGTATCGATGACCTGTGGTGACCAAGCAGAGTTCATATATTTAGTCAAACTACCGTTCTTCAGAACAAGGTGAGCTGGCTCGAAACATTAACTCTCTTTTTTTCTGCACAGGTACTGCCAGAACCTTCAGTTGGCAGAGCAATTCCTGGTGTCAATTCAGAACAGCAGTATCAGCAGTTCGTTGATTTATTTAGTGTCGGCCGATAATTACTGGAGATTGGGAGAATCAGTGTGGGGAGCCTTTAAACTTCAAAGAAGACAACCCAAGGTAAAGTTAACAAAACATGTTCCTGATGACTGAGTATTCTAGAAGTAGGGATATCGGTTTAACCTTGGTTTATGAGTAAGGGATAGGGTATAAGCTAAGACTACAACGGAGCTGAATTCACACAAAATGGATCGAAGGGAATTTTTTGTGTTTTATATCTCTGTGATGCTATGTCCCGTTCCAATCAGGATCCATCCTTCTGCAATCCTATTCAGATATTGGCGAGGGAGTGAAAGAAAACCGGGGATTAAAGCAACATGTTCCTGCCTCCTCATTCTTGCACGAATTTAGTGAAGATCAGCTCAGAGTGAGAATTACCTCGATGGAACGCCAGCTTACTGTAATTTCAACTCAACCCTTTTGTTTCTTGTATTATTCAATGAATAATCCACATTTGTAATCAAGATTATGTTGGAAATATTAATTGCAAGACGTACAGCTACCCAGACATATGATACAACAGTCGATAAAAAATAACTCATCAAAGCAAAAACCCTTGTTAACTTCGTCAACTAGGCTACACAAGAGTAAAATTTGTGGGGAATGTTCCAAGATCTCTGAGTAGTATCACGTCTCTCACACAAAAAGCAGAGGTGAGAGTCACCAATTTTCTTTGCCACAGCAAAGTTATTCATCATGTAATAACAAAGACAGTAGCACCAAGAATACAAATTGTTTGTGTAAGGGGGAACTGAGAATAATGACGCAAAGGCACAAGTCACAATCAAAGGGTATGCGTTTGAGATGAAGGGAAATATCTTCGCCCAGGGACTGCTGAATCTGTGGAATTCTCTGCCACAGGTAATGGCTGAGTCCAAAACTTGAGATATTTTCCAAAAGGATTTAGGTATCATGGTTACAGCTAAAAGTTTGAAATGTTATGGCAGAGAAAGCAGAATAAGGGACTGAGTTAGATGACCAGCCATGATCATACTGAATGGCGGATGATATGGCAATAATGTTCTGCTGCTCATATTTTTATCTTTCTATATTTCAATGGATATGCTGCGATTGGAGAAATGCTTCAAGTAGTTTTCCAGTGGGATCGGTATTGGAACCATTGCTCGTCACGACGTCATTATTGATCGGGGGTTTGATATACGTTCAACAACTTTCAAGTTTAGGGATAGTACAAATTTTTGAAATTGGACAAACTGTGAGGAGGTACATATGGAACACCACAATTACTTTCAGGATTTAGTGGAGTGAGCAGAGTGTTCGCAGAAGATGTTCAATGCTGACAGGTGTAAGCAGATGCACAATTGATAAGAGGAAGTTTGAAATGGCAATGTAAATTAGGGGAGGCTGGAGTAGAGGGACATAGATGAATATGCACATGAATTAGTGATGGTGGCAGAGCAGGTGGAGAGAGCAGTTAAAGCAGCATACGGCGTCGTCGACTTAAGTGATAGGGTGTAGATGATAAGACCAAGGTTATAATGATGTACTTATTCATTACACTTGTCAAAGCTTCTTTCGCATATTATGTACATTAGACCAAAGTTGTTAGTGGATTTTAGAGATTACAGAGAGGTTAGAGGAGTGGATACAGAAATGAGAAATGTCATTTGTGAGAGTAGATTCAAGAAGTTGGGAGTGTTCCACCTGATGGCAAGAGGGTTGAGAGGACAGGTGATAATGGTTTTCAAAATTATAAGTGGGTTGGATAAAGTGATTAGAGAAAGGAGAAAGAACGAGAAGGAATAGATGTAGAGTTATGGTTGGTTTTATTTCTGTTATCCGCCCGTTGCCTACTCGTCAGCATATATTGCCTGTTGTTTATCGGTCTCGGGAAAGCTGTGGTAACTGCCTTCTTGAACTGCTACAGTCCACCTGATATCGGTCGACCCACAATGCCATTGGGGAGGAATATCAGGATTTTGACCAAGCAACAGTAAAGAAAGGGCGATATATTTCCAAGTCAGGATGCTCGGAGCCCTGGAGAGATGCTTTCATGTTTTGCCCATAGATCTACTTCTGTTATCCTTAAGAATGGGAGTGTTTGCGGATTTGGAAGTTGCGCTCTGAGGACCTTTGGTGAGTTTCTACAGTGTATCTTGCAAATAGTACACGACTGAGTGTTCGTTGTGGAGGGAGTGGATGGGTTTGGATGCAGTGCTAATCAATCAGGCTGCTTTGCACTGAATGGTATCAAGCTTCTGTAGTATTGTCGAAACTATATCCATTTAGGCAAATGGGAAGTATTCCGAGACAGTTGAGAATTAGGCCTTGTAGCCGGCTGAGGGAATCCAAGAGGTAACTTACTAGCCACAGCTTTCCTATCTTCTGATCTGTTGTTCCAGCCATTCTATTTACATGGTGCATCCTGTTGCATTTGTGGTCAATGGTAACGTCTAAGCGGTTGATAGTGGGAGATTCAGTAATGTTACCGTTATTATAATTATTAAGAATGATTATTATCCTCAAGTCATTATCTCAGTAAAGCAGTTTGGGAACAGTGTGTGAGGTCCGCCCTAAATGGTGAAATAGAGGTTAAAATGGAAGAAACTGCTCGGATTTTGTTTGTGTACATTATATCTCGACGACAAGAGAGCAACCATTTTGGTAAAGACAAATATGATATATCTGAATAATTGTAAATTGGAATTGAATGGGTACAAGATTTGTGTTGGTGCGAAAGTCGGAGAAATCTTCAGACTCAGTAAGGAGGTATTTACATGCGTTCCGAATTAATTTCTTAATCTTCTTCAACGCAGGGCAACAGTTAGAGGAGTGAAGGAGTGAGAATGTTTGAGCAGAAAATAACAAGTTTAGGAGTGACAATGGAACACTTTCTTTTTTTTTATATAAATTACTGCTTGCAAATAACCATAACTGATTTCTTAGGTTTCTTTCCCTATTCCAGGAAATTGCTCTTGAATTATGAACACGGTCAGTTTTTTTTTGTCAAAGTGTGGTTCTTCAAACTGCATACAGTAATCCAACTGAACCCTAATTAATGCATTTTGGGAGCGACAAAAGTATTGTTCTTCATTTTGCGTGTGATAATTAATGTTAAAATTACTCTGCGGGTTTTGAAGGCTGTTAACATGAGTTGCTGCGTACTTTTTTGCATAATCTGCACAATTGAAAAGAGAGTTTAACTTCTAACATAACTGTTTTAAAACGGCACTGTTCTGATCATACAATTTGAACTCATGAATTGTTGTTGTCCACAACGACCTTTTGTAAACATTCACCCCCACCAACTGTTTTCTCAGACAGTATTCAGCCAATGTGAGATGAAGGAAAATTCCATCCCCCAGATCATCAAAGTTTGGAAGACAGTGCATTTCTCGTCTTCATAAATTTTGGTCCCTGCCAATGAGTCAATGGACCGTACAAAAGCTGGTTCAATTGTGACACCTGATCCTCATCCTTTCCTGCAGGAGATAGATTTCTGACATTGGCAATATTGTCTCAGGATGGTAGATTGTTTATTTCCTGGTGTTTAATGCCAAATTGTTTTAAGGTATAATGCTGTTTAAGCTGGTAAAATCAGAGTATTCAAAATCACTACCGACTGTGTTTTCGATATGTCCAGTAGCAGTACGGGACTGAACAGGTGGTGCATTCATCACAGGATAAATTGCCTCTAATCTGGATTTTCAGCCACAACATTTACATAATACTCATCTACTTCAGTCTGCGCACTATGCCAACCTGATTCTTTTAGATTGCAGATATCTCAGCTTTTGTAATTTCAGTGATATTTACGGGAAATGTTCGTTTTTCTGCCTAATAATTTTGCAGTGTGTGGGTTACTCACAAGCTGTCAAGTCAAGCCTGGATAATGGGCAGATCCGATTTTCATAGGAACTGCTAAACTTTCGTTTCCTAGGAGTTGCAAAAACATGTTCTCTATTACTTCGGAAGTAGTCTAAAACTCAATGTGCTGCAAGACATGCCCAACGAAAACCAGATTTTGCTGCACTGAATCATTCAAACATATCTCAAGTCAGATAAGAAGTTATTGTTAACTTTTTCTTAATCTGACCGAAATTGGCAACCTCAAATTTTCCAATGTGATTTTCCATCATGCTAAGTTTTTTACACTTTAATCTAACTTTCCCGCATCAAATCTCATACATATTCAGAACTTCTTCCATTCTGAAAAGGGACTGTAGAATTATTAGGCTATATATGTTTTAAACAGCGACACTGGAATTTCCATTGCACAATTCTATATAAACGTTTCATGCGAGAACCTAACGACGGTGGACAGAAGAACAGACTCATTGCAAAACTCTTTAACCCCGTGTTATTTGCAGTTTTACAATCGGACACACACCAAAATGGCCAGAGTCAATGCTTTCTGCTGCTTAGCGAAGGCTCGATTCAATGAAATGTATCCCACTTAAATCCATCTGCTTTAATTCAGTTTGTATTTGCTAATTTTCCGAAGGCTTCTTGACGTCCACGTGCTACACATTCAGCGTACACATTATCCACATTGGTTGATCTATTTTCTCAGAACTGTAGCGAATTGAAAAAGTATGTGTGCTATTTTTGAGCCGATATTATCCATATTATTTATGAATATTTTAAAAATCCATGAGCTTATCCTGAATCTTCTGTCCTTTGTGCACGCTTTCTATCAGTGCAGACTTCATCTCCATTTAGTTTCTGAATTGGTCACGAACACTCATCGCAGAACGTGGAAAGATTTAATAAAAATCTGAAGTATTAATTGCATCTTTATGGAACAGTATTGATTTCAAGCAATGTTTTACAAATGTTTTGCAAAACATTGCACTGGATGACTTGTATGATCGCTGCTGCGGCTTCTGCCAGCAGTATTTTATGGCTTGGTTCCAAAAGTAGAGTGTGAAATGGGTTAAGATATTATCTGCTGTTATTTCTTAAAATGCTGATGCCTATTTTAGCCTACAGCCTTCAATTAAATTCACTTTTGTGTCGATAGATGTGTTCAAAAACTATCCAATCCTCACAGCGATCGTACTACACGGTATGAAGCAGCGCCTCCGGAGCGTGGAGGCTGGACATCTGCTTTTCCAGACGATGTGGTTTGTTCTCTTAATTTTATAAAGGTGTAGGAATGTTCTCTTCCTTTAAGCGAAAACGAAAACTGGAAAGGATGTGAAAAGCACAGTGCTGAGAAATCGAAAAATACAACATTTGTTTTTGAAGGACACTGGTATAAGATGTTGTCACTACCAGAATTTTGGGCATGTAAAGTTACAGTGTTGTTTGCTGGAGAAAGACAACGTGGGAAAATATGTAGTAAAAGGAGCTAAGCCAATGGCGTCAGTAAAAGCAGCAAAGGAACTCCAAAAAAAGTCAAGGAGATGCTGGGGCGTGCACAGCTTCGGCCGGGGCAGGGAATGATGATAGTGCATGATCTCTGCAAATAATTCGTCTCTATGGGTAACGTTTACACAGAAGGAATAGGGAAGAAGAGCAACAGTTATCATTTTGAGAAATACTAGTCTCAAATCGCAAGAGCTGAACGAATTTGCATTATTTCTGATCTGTTTTCGAGACGGTGGTAATTTGTAGGATAGATGGACCTAAATTTCGGGTTCCCCTCGGTAAGATCATGTTGGAGTGCCAATTCAAGTCTGATGAGGTCACAAGGGGAGTGATTGAGAGTATCAAATCCAAGAATCCTGTTTGTTCTTGGAAATTAGTTCACAGGACCAAGGTTGGAGTGACACCCCACCTCCCTTGTTGAACAGAAGCCTAAGAAAGACAAAAAAAAAACAAGTAGTTAAAAAAAACCTTACTATTTTCCCAGATTGTGGAGTGACTATCATAAGAGGAGAAAGTGAGGTCTGCAGATGCTGGAGATCAAAGTTGAAACTTTATTGCTGGAACAGCACAGCAGGTCAGGCAGCATCCAGGGAACAGGAGACAACGTGGGAAAGTTGAAGAAGGGCCTGTGCCCGAAACGTCGAATCTCCTGTTCCCTGGATGCTGCCTGACCTGCTGTGCTGTTCCAGCAATAAAGTTTCAACAAGAGTGACTATCATAAGTCAAGCTGGAAGCAAGAACTAAAGAGAAATGTGAAGGCGTTGTGATTCAATTAGTGGGTCCCCCTGTTTACGTAATGATGTGAAAAAAACCCTGAAAAGACTGAGCGTGGGCCAGAAGTGTTTAGCCCTGAAAGGCGAATGGATTTGCAACAGATTGATGAGAAAGTAAAGTCTGCATATGTTGATCCGTACTCTGCAAATGAGGCAGAGAATATTCCAGAGAGTTATTAACTGCAAGGTAGAACCCTAAGACGAAAATGAAGACCACAGAAATTTAGTGCAGCGGAGAAATGGGCCTAAGTGCACTAGATTGTGTTGCCGGGTACACACAGTCAGAGTGCGTTACAAGTATCAAATTAACTAACTCTAGAAGGTCAATTTGGTGTATGGAATTCTCGGGGTAAGGTGTAAAACACACTTCCATTGGCTTCGAATGCAAATAGAGAGGTTACCTTCTCACATGCCTGTCATACATGTGAATTCATCCTTAGGCCACAAGCGTTAGGAAAATCAGCACATTTGTTGCCAGTTCCCTCATTCGAAGACCTTTCACACGAATGATAATTGATGGAATAGGTCCGCTTCCGTGACGTTAAGGTGGGAACCAATGTGTTTAAAAGATTTCTGGAGGCAATTCCAATGCGGCGTATTAAGGCAAAACGGGTGGTGGAGGAGTTAGTAGCATTCCTTATGCGCTTGTCGTTATCCAGAGAGATTCCTTCCGAAGAAGGATCTAATTATACGGCTAAGCTGTTCAAGGAAGTCGTGGATAGCTTAGGTGCACAGCACCTTAATTAAGTGCGTGTCATCCTGAATTCCCAGGGAGCATTTGAAAAGTGGAACCTGATCCTGAATACCGTGTTGAGAGCATACTGTCAGGATTACAAGAATGTTTGGGTTAAAGGCATTTGAATCGTACAGTTTGACATGAGAGTTTCCCCAAACGAATGCAGTCAGTTTACTCCACTCGTGTTAATATTTGGACATGAAGTTGGAGGTCATATGAAAATAGTAAAGGAGAAATTGACAGAAGCAAAGTCGAAGATCGCACATGTAAATTATGTATCGGAGCTGACGAAGAGTTTAAGTCCAGTAGATCGGGAAGCTAAACAGCCCAAGGGAGGGCACTATATACAATGAAGCAGGTGCAGATCAAAAACCTGAGGTTCGGATGTTTCCCCGTTGTGTTAGCGCATTAATGTTGGAATCAGTGAACGGCGACCACCTTCAAAGTCAGGTTTAGTAGTTCTCATCAAATTGAGAAAAATGTTGCGTCAGGTGCATATTCTGGGAAAGATGCCACACAGGAAAAAAGTGCGCAGTGTATGTCACGTCAATATGTTGAAATCATATTATCAAGGGAGAAAGAATCTTAGTTACTGCTAGTACAGTAATGAATCAAATTCAGATATTGTGGAATTTGATGTGTATCAAGATATGTTAAACAATGACAACTCCTTGAGGAGTGGGATAGGTTCATAAACTATCTGTCTCAGGGCAAAGAACTCAGTTAAAAGTGTTGTTACAGCGGTATGTGAACACATACAGATATAAGATGGGGAGGACTAATTTTATTGTACATGACTTAGATGTAGGGAATACATTTCCAAGACAAACAAATCGCCTATTGCAATAAACTTTAAGAAAATTCAGATAGGTTTAGAAGGAGGTAGAGGCGATGCTCAACAAAGATGTCATCGAACCGACCGAGTGCGAAAGATTCAGTTATCAGACCTAATCAGACTCATCATTTTGCGTGGATTATTGGAAGATAAACACAATAACAAAATCAGACTCATCCCCAAGACCGAGATTGGAGGACTGTATTAACAAAGTTGTAAAAAATGTTTACATCGCAAAGTTGGATTTACTGTGTAGACTTTGGCAGGTATCTTTCTTAGAGAAGTAGAAATACATTCCTGGGTTTGTAACTCCAAATGTGCGACATCAGTTGGAAGTGATACCCTTGGAATGAAGAATGCACCCACCACAATCCAAAGAAAACGTGAACATCGTTGTCGCTGGATTAACAATCTGTGGCGATCTTTAGTGAGTCCTGAGAAGATCATATGATAAAGTAGGAAGAGCTATTTTGCCGATTAAGATAAACAAGACTGGTAATAAACCTGAAGAAAACTGAAGTCGTGAAAGAAGAGATGCGGTTTCTGGGACATTACATCGGTCATGGAAGGTTGACCACAAGGAACACAAAGACGAAAGCCTTTCATAATTCCCTCGAACAACTTAGAAGAAAGAGATACTCTGATGTTCGGGACTAAGCGAATTCTATCGGAAGTTTGTTACAACCTTCAGCGGCGTAGTAGCACTGTTAAAAGATTTGATTGAAAGAATAATCTCAGGAGGCGTTTGACATTTTACAGACAATATTAATCACTGCCCCCGATTCAGACACACCAAACCTTCTGAACTCCTTCAAACTTGCCAGCGATGCTCGTGACGTGACAGTCGGAACTGTACTGCTTTAGGAAGATTATGATGGAATTGAACTTCACGTTGTGACGTTTCACAGGAACTCTAGGGAACAGTGGTGCACACGGATCACAACGCACTTACATTCTTTAAAGTCAATAATCTGAGACTATTTCTTTGGAAAAATATGATGAAGAATAATAATTTACAAATCGTACATGTCATAATTGTGTAATCGCAGATGCATTATCTTGGATTTAACTGAGAAAGTATAGATGATTTTGTTTTCATCTATCCAAGGTTTTATATGTATGTGGGAACAGATTAGTATGAATTTAGATTATAGTCTTAAGCATTCCATGATAATGCAGTTCAGAAATATAAAAAAGAATCCATCTTTTCACTACAATGAGTCATTATTTTCCTAAAGAGGAGGTGTTATGAAGGTGCATTTGAGTAGCCTACACTTAAGACAGGGAGGAAGCTAGCATGTGTTGATAAAAAACAACACCTGCAACAAGACAAAGACTGCCTGCAGAGACGCACTCTGAAATGTTCATTATCATGTGAAGTTTGTGCAGCAGAAGACTGAAGAAAAGACGACTCAGAAAAATCTACAGAGGATAATGCAACACCAAGAGCTGTCTGGTATTGAAATGTGGATTTAAAAAAAACAAATATCGGAGGCTTGTTTCAGATCAGTATATTAGACAAGTCAATCAGACAAAATCGGAATACAATGCAGAGTGTTGTTTATTTAATGGTGTATTTATTTTCTTCGAGTTAAAGATTTTTTAAAAATACTGGGATTTAGTAGTTCTTTGTCAATCTTACTTTTACACATTACATGCTGAAGTGAGCTTTCCTCAATGTCTGGATTAAATTAGCAGAATGGTTTACCCTGTGTCTTAACATTATAGTGACAGTGATGGAGTGAGAATGGGATATCATGGTTACAGGGATGCAGTGAGTTTGAGGCGTTCAACCTGACGGAGTGGGAGAGAATGTGGCGGGGTCAGGGTTGAGATGTTGGAGTGAGTATGAGGAGGTCAGGATGATGGTGAGGGAATGAGCATCGGTGGTCAGGCTGATGGTGGGGGAGTGAGTATTTAGGAATAGTGGTATGTCATGGAGTGACTGTAAGGGCGTCAGTGTGACAGTAACGGAGGGAGTGCGTGGGGTTAGTGTACCTTGCAGAGTGAGTGCGAGGGGGCAGGATGTCGGTGATGCAGTGAGTGTAAGGGGGCCAGCGTAACGGTGACGAGTGAGGGGGTCAGAGTGACAGTGACATCAACAGCGTAAGGGAGCAGGGTGACAAACATGGAGTGTGTGTGAGTTGTCAGGGAGACAGTGAGGGAATGAGTGTGAGGGGGACAGGATGATGGTAAATGAATGAGTTTGAGGCGTTCATCCTGATGGCGATTGAGTGCGTGTAAGGGGGTCTGGTTGACAGTGATGAGTGTCTGGATGAAAGTGACGGGATGAGTGTGAGGAGTCAGGGTGACTGAAGGAATGACTGTGATGCCCTTATGGTGATGAAGTGAGTTTGAGGGAGTCAGTGTGGTTGTAGCGGAGCACATGTGAGGTGACAGGTTAATAGAGAAGGAGTGAGTGAGAGGTTGTGAGAGTGATGGTGACAGAGTGAGTGTGGGAGATTCAGGGTAACAGAGAAGGAGTGAGTGTAAGGTGGTAAATGGTAACAAAAGAGGAGTGCAACTGTGGCGTCAGGGTGGCAGTGAAGGGGTTAGTGTGAGGGTGTCCAAGTGACGGAAATAGACGTAGCATGAGGGCTTCGGAGTAATGCTGACAGGGTGAGGCGAGGGTGGCAGGGCGACAGTGATGGAATGAGTGTGAGGGGGACAAGGTAACAGTAAATTAATGATTACGAGTGGGTAACAGCGAAGGGATCTTGGATGGTGGTGATGGAGTGAGGATGCAGCGGTCAGGGAAACGGTGATGGTTTGAAAGTGAGAGGATAAGAGTGACAGTGTGTGGCTGTAGGGGAAGAGGGTGACGATGATAGAATATGTACGGAGAGGTGAGAGTGAGTTTGACCGAGTGAGTGTGAGGGGTTCAGGGTGGCTGTGACGGAGTAGGTTTGGCAGCGTGAGGATGACGTTGTTGAATGATAGTGAGACAGTCACGGTGACGTCAAGTGAGTGAGTGCGAGTGCAACACTGTGAAAGTGATTAGAGTGAATGTTAGGGCGTCAGGATGACAAAGCTGGAGAGAGTGAGGGGGTCGGGATGACAGTGACAGAGTGAGTCTGAGAGGTAAATTAACAGAGGGAGAAGTTGTCTGACTGCAGAAGGGTAACGTTGACACAGTGAGATTGAGGGGGCCAGGGTGGCTGTGCCAGAAAGAGTATGAGTTGATCACGGTGATTGTAACAGACTAGCGTGAGGAGGTCAGCGTGACTGTGATGGATAAGTTTAATGAGATAAAGATTAACAGCGGGCAGTGCGTGTGAGAGATACAGGGCAACAGTGGTGGATTCAGTGTGCGTGGGACCGGCTAATGGTGACAAAGTGTGTTTGATGCTTTCAGTGTGATATTGATGGAGTGAGTGCAATGGGGTCAGTGTAATTCTGACTGAGTGGCTATGTGGTGTGTCAATGTTTTCGTAATAGAGTGAGTGGGAGGGAAACAGGGGGCATTTATGCAATGATTGTGAAAGGAGGGTACTGGTGATAGAGTGAGTGTGAGGTGTCAGGGTGTCTGATGGAGTGAGTTTCAGGGGTTCAGGTTGACATTGGTAGAGCGAACGCGAGGTGTTCAGACTGCTGGTAACAGAGTGAGTGTGATGGCGCAAAGGTTGACAGTAGGGGAGTGCGTGTAACGGCTCAGGTTCATGTTGAATGATTGAGTCTGAGGTGGCTCAGGTTGACGGTGATGAAATGAATATGAGTGGGTTAGGGTGTCAGTGAAGGTGAGTTTACGAGGACAACAGGGTGATTGGATGGTGTGAGTGTTAGTGGGTGAGTGAGTGTGAAACTGTCTGTGTGATCATAATGGTGTGCGTGCGAGAAGGTCAGGGGGATGGTGAGTGAGTGAGTGTGAAGGCGTCAGGTTTATGGTGAGAGAGTGATTGTGAGGAGAACAGGTTGACGGTGACAGGGAAAATGTGAGGTTGTCAGGGTGCCAGTCATGGAGTGAGTGCAACTGGGTCCAGGGGAAGTTGACAAGGCATGTATGATGGAGGGTACGGTGATGGTGACAGAGTGAGTTTGAGGAGGTCTGGGTGATTGCATGGAGTGAGTGTGAGATGGTCTGTGCAACAGTAAAGGACTGAACGTGGGGGGTCAGGGTGAAGATGGCGGGGTGAGTGTGTGGTGGTTAGGGGGTAATGGGGGTGGAGTGACTGGGTGACCGTACTAGAAGTAATGTGAGTGCGTCACTGTTACAGAGATGGAGAGAGTGCAAGTGTATCATGGTGACACATGAACTTTTGTGAGGTTTTCAGGGTGACAGTGAGGGAGTGAGTGTGAGTGGGTCAGGGTCACAGGGTGGTGCAGAGTGTGAAGGGGTTAGCGTGATGGTAATGGAGTGAGTGTGAAACGGTCAATGTGACAGTGATGGAGGCAATCTGGGTGATCAGAGTGACTGTGATAGCGTGAGTGTGAGGGGGTGTCAGTGTAACGGTGAGGGGTTCAGAATTTAGGCGATGGGGTGAGAGTGAAGGACTTCGTGTGAAGGTGACGGGGTTCATGTGGGGACATCAAGGTGATGGTGGCCGAATGCGTGTTAGAGGATCAGGGAGACGGTGACGCAGTTAGTGTGAGGGTGTCCTTAAGACGATCATGAAGTAATTATGTGAGATCAGGGTAATGGTGACTTAGTGAATGCGAATGTGCAAGGGTGGCAGTGAGGACAGAGCGGGACAGGGTGAAGGGTGTAGTTTGCGTGCTAGGGATTCAGGTGGACAGTGATGAAGTGAATCTGTTGGGAGAAGAATTAGAGTGATAAACAATGAGGGGAACAGCGTGATGCTGACTGAGTGAGTGCAGAAGCTGATTGGTGTGAGTGTAGCGCTGTGAGGCTGGTGTTGACAGAGTGAGTCTGAGAGGGTCAGGGATGATGTGAGTGCGAACTGGTCACAATGATGGTCACAGAGTGACTCTGAGGAGGTCAGGGTTGGTGCGGTGCAGTGAGTGTGTGGGTGTAAGGGTGCTTGTGTGGGATTCAGAGTGACTGACAGAGTTAGTGTGAGTCGGTAATTTTGATGGAGATGAAATGAATGTGATGAGGATCAGTGAGAAGTTGATAGAGTGACTGTGGAGATCTGAGGCTAACATTGATTGAGTGAGTGTGGGAGGTCTGGATGACGTTAACGGAGTGACGGTAAGAGTGTGAGAGTGATGGTCACAGAGAGACTGTAAGGAGCTAAGAATGACAGTGGTGGAGTGAGTGTGAGGGCGTCAGGGTGATGGTGATGGTGTGATTGATGGGGGTTCAGGGTGGCTGAGACAAAAGTACTGTGAGTGGTTCATTGTGACGGAGATTGAGTGAGTGTGAGGGGTGTCAGGGAGAAGTTGTTGGAGAGACTGTGGTGGGTGTTACTGACGTTGACGGGGTGAGTCTGAGGGGTCAGGCTGAAATCGATGAAGTGAGTGTGAAGAGGTCAGGTTAATGATCACAGAGTGACTGTGAGGTGATCAGAGTGACAGCGCTGGAGTAAGTGTGAGGCCTTCAGCGTGATGGTGATGGAGTGATTGTGAGAGATTCAGGGCAACAGTGAAGGAAGGAGTGTCAGTCATGATAACTTTGATGAGTATATCAGGTGGTCAGTGCAACGGTGACAGAATGATAGACAGGCGTCAGAGTGACAGTGACAGAATTGGTGTGAGGGGATCAGAGTGACAATGTGGGTATGAGTGTGCAGTATTTACAATGAGGGTGATCGAGTGAATGTGAGGGGTACATGGTGACGGTGACTGCATGTTTGTGAGCGGCCAGGGTGATGGTGACAGGGTGATTCTGAATAAACCATGGGATGGAGGTGGACATAGCGCAAAACTTCTGGGTGACCGTGAGCGATTGAGCATGAGTGGGTCAGGATGATGATCAACGAGTGAATGCGAGGGGTTCAGGGTGACTGTGATAGAGTTACTGCGAGTGGGTCATTTTGATAGACATGGAGTGAGGGTGAGGGATTCAGAGGGATGTTGATGAATATGAGTGTGGTACCATGAGGATGACGTTGAATCAATAACTGTGAGGGGGTCGGGGTGATGTCGAGGGAGTGTGTTTGAAGAGGCCAGGATGGTGGCCAAAGAGTTACTGTGTGGAGCTAAGGGCGACGTCGTTGGAGTGAGTGTGAGGGCGTCAGTGTGATGCTGGTGTAGTGAATGTGAGGACTTCAGGGTGATTGTGATAGAGTTAGTGTCATTGGAGCATTTTGACGGAGATGGAGTGAGTGTGAGGGGGTTAGGGTGACGGTCATGCAGTGAGCTTGAGGTGTATCAAGATGAGCTTGTAAAAATGGGTTTTTGATGGGGTCAACGTGACGCTGACGTCGTGAGCAGGAATGGTTCCGGGTGACATGATAGAATGACGATGCAGAGGTCGGGGTGACGATTTCAGAGTGAGTGTTAGGATATCATGGTGATGGTGATGGAGTGACAATGAGGCTCTCAGAGTGACAGTGACAGTGTGAATGTGATGGGGCCCAAGACGCAGTGATATAGTGAATGTGACAGGCTCGGAATGATGGTGATAGAGTGAGAATGAGATGTTTGGGGTTCACGTGACGGAGTGAGATTGAGGTGTTCAGGATAACTGTGACGCGGTGAAATTGAGAGGTCAGCATACCGGTGAAAAGCTGAGTATGAAGGAGTCAGGGTGGCAGTGAGGGAATGCGTGTGAGTTTGACAGTGTGTCTGTGATGGAGGGAGTGTTACGTGGTCATGGTGGTAGCGATTGCGTGAGTGTGAGAGCGTCAGGATCATGAAGATTGAATAAGTGCGAAGGGGTCAGGGTGACGGTGACGTAGAGAGTGTGAGGGCGTCAAGGTGATGGTTACAGAGGGAGTGTGGGAGATTCAGTGTACGAGTGAGGACGTGAGTGTTAAGTGGTCAGTGTAATGCTGACTGAGTGGTAGAGAGGTGTCAGGCTGACGGTGACAGAGTAGGTGTGAGGGGATCAAGGTGAAAGAGTTGGTGTGAGTGTGAGGTGGTCATTGTGAGGGTTATCGAGGAATTGTGAGGGGAAGCATGTTGACGTTGACTGAGTGATTATGAGGGGACGGAATGATTCTGAAGAAATCACGGGATGGAGGCGGACTTCGTGCAGAATATCAGTGAGACAGTGAGCGATTGAGCTTGAGGGGGCCAGGGTGAAAGAGACAGACATTGTGAGTCGTTCAAGGAGATGATGCCTACGTGAGTGCGACAGGTCTTTTCCCCACTCTCTGTCTATGTCATTAGTAACAATGTGTACCACGAGTTCCAGCTGTTCTTCTTTCCCCTTAAAAATTCTGTCCACTTGATCCGAGAGTCTGCACCCGCAAGACAACACAACATCCAGAATTCTCGCTCGTGACCAAAGAAACACTTGTCCCTCTCATGATTGAATCACCTATCACTATCGCTGTCCTATTCTCCGACTTTTCTTCTGAACCACAGAGCCAGGCTCCGTGGCAGTGAACTGGCTATTGTGTCTTTCCCCTGGTAAGACACTGTATATTTATTATTGACGGAAACGTTCAAAGGAGATCCCTGCACCGTTGGCCTTTTCCCTTTCCTCTCTGAAGTGTTAGACACCTGCTTTGTGCTGTAACTTAGATGTGACTATCTTCAACAACTCCTCTCTATCAACCCCTCAGCTTTCCGAATGATCAAAATTTCATCCAGCTTTAGTTTCAGTTCCATAACGAGGCGCGTGAGGTGCTGGAGCTGAGTGCACTTTTCGTTTGCCAAAGTCAGCAGGGAAACCTGTGGTGACGACTACCTCGCACATCCTGCAAGAAGAGTATGTGACTGACCTAACGTCCTTCCCTTTTGATCGAACTTACCAAAATAGATTGAATAAATTACAGAAAAGTAAAATAAAAAATAACCTTACATTCCCAAGCCTTCGCAGTTTTTGTTTGGATTGCAGAGGAGGACGGTGAGGGATGCTAACTTGCAGTGTCTCGGGTTTAGCACAGCCCAAATGCATCTGGTCCCATGCCTAGCAATCCCCATGTCCGCGTCCACTCCTCTTTAGTCTTCGATCCTATTCACGAGAAAAAAACCCACTTCCTGTCATCCCCATTCCTCGCTCTCACCGCTCCTGCTGCTTCGAACGGAAGACACTAATTGAATAACGTAAACAATTAAGGGAAGAAGTCATGTCTTAATCAAAACTGATTTCTTAATAACACTTGCAAGTGAGCTGTTTGAATTAGCAGTTGAAAATTTAACTCTTGTTGCTGTAGCTTAACCACACAATTTTTAGTGTACTCCACAGGCGGAATGAAACAAATGTATAAAAATTGCATGTTTTTCTTTCTTTGGAGAATGCCTCTTTGGATTTTCAGAGGTGTTCTTCACAGCAGTTTAATTTCAATGAACTCTTCAATGCCAGAAGTGTACATGTCGATCTTAAGTGAATGCTTTATTCATTTTACCCCAATAGATCATCGTAGATGAGTTGATCTATTGTGTTCCTTCATTGGAATAACGGATCAGTTTCCTTGCTCTATGGCCGTGACCTTAGTCTCTCGAAACCAACTGTGACAGGACCAGACATTTTAATGATTTCTCCACACGTGCCAAAGTGGTGCTCTAACGTTCTGTTTTGGTTTCAAACCTTCACAGTATCAGCGGTTCTTTGTTTGATTTATTCTGTCTTCTCAATGGCATCAATCCTGCATCGCCATCTCCGCTCGCAGACTTCCCACCTTCGGGGTAAAAACAACTTTCCTGCATACAGCCTGTCTTCCCTTTCAGAATGTGCAGAGCAAAATTAGCACCCCTCTGAGACTGAGGAGAGGAATGAAGGGAAGAGCCTTTACCCAGTGATCTCCCCTCTCCCACTCCCTGAACTGGAGCCAGGTTTAAAGATGGAGGGGGAGTGGCAGCTGCCTGAGTGGCGTCTTGCTCAGAAGAAATGAAGCTGTATCAAAATAAATTTGTCATAAATTTACCTACAACCACCACATGAGTCAGATCCTCATTGGAAACTATGATTTAACAAACCAACTCGTAAGACTGCTATGAAAACCGAAAGCTTCAAATAAGTTGTACTACGATAATGGTGTTGACGAATCTTGAGATCCATAGAGCTGTCTACTGATCCCTATTGCGTTACCTTGAAACCATTTGTAGTATCTTCATTTTCTTTACCAGCAACAGACTGTGAAGCCATTCTTACACTGATCCCACAGCAAAGTCCTGTAAACCTACCCAGGCTCTGCTTTCCTGGCAACAATGGCTGAACTCATGCCCCCTCAGTGCGCCTAGTAATGGTTGTTTGAAAGCGTCTGTACTCTGTTCTCCTAGTAACTACATGTGAAATCAAACCATTCTGTACTCCCTTCACCCATCCCGACCTTGCATTTCCAGCAATGGCCTGTCAACCCATCTGCACTCTTTGTCCCTAACTACAGGCCTCTAAACTCAACTCCACTAACATCACAGTGGAATAGCCTGTGCACCACTCACCAGCCTAATTTTCAGCAATGGCCTTAGATCCCATTTCCATGCTGTGCTCCTGGAATCAGCCCATGAACCCATTTCTTTCTGTGCTCTTAGGATCTGACGTTATCCCGTCCCCACTCTGAGCTTTTAATAATAACCTATGAAACCATTCCCATGAAGTTCGCCGATCAAAGGCCTGTTATAAAATCCCTACTGTGTGCTCATAACAACATTCTGTGAACCGACCTGCACTCTGTTTCCATCACAAAAATCTATGAAGACAACACAACTCTGTGGTCCACGCAACCACCTGTCAACCAATCTCCACTCTGTTCCCTCGTAATGACCAGTGAACATATGCCTACTCTGTGCTCCCAGCAACACCCTGTGAACGCATCCCCACTTTATGCTCGCAGCAACGGCTGTGATACCATCTCCACTGTTACCCTAACAAAGGCCTGTGAAAACACTCCCGCTCTGTGCTCTGAGCCACGAACTGTGAACGAATTCTCACTCTGTGCTCCTAGCAACGGGCTGTGAATCCATCTCCACTCTGTTCCCCAGATAAGCCTGTGAACACATTCCCACTCTGTGCTCCTCATGACGAACTGTGAATCCATCCCCATTGTGTTCCTCAAGCAACGACTGCAAACTCTCCCCACTGTCGAAAATGCCAAATCGGAAACCAGGAAATTGGGAGGTACAGAGAGTGTAGAGGGAGACAGACTGAAGGAAATACGAATGAGTGGTCAAAACTAGGGTTCAAAGCAAAGACAGAATGGATAAACCCAATTGCTGAACGGTCTCGTTCTCTGAGGACCTGGGTTTACGGCCGAATCTGTCTCTCTCCAACACACTTCTTCAACACAAAAACAAAGAACAATAGCTTTCACTCTGCTACTTATCACTTTTTAATGACCATTTTTAGTGTTTACAAATTGAATGTATGAATACAGTCAATGCATTGCTGCCTTTTCACACAGTCCCATGATTTGAGACAAACATATAAATGCGTCCTTGTAATACCCCAGCAGGATAACGTTGGACAAGCCAGCACTAAGACTGTTATCATGACAACAGAATGCATCGTTTCTGAAACGTTGAACAAAAATGAGAAAATCCAGGATGGATTGATTTAGGAATGAATTTGATTGCTTTATGAATTTGGATAAAGGGATATTTCAGAACGTTCTTCAAGTTCTGCCTGAACTTAGTCTGGGTCGTGGCATAAATCACAGTGTTTGTGCAGCAACTGAGGAGCTGAAGCATGACGTTCATTTCCTGCACAAACCTATCTCGATGCACAGAATAATACCACAAATCACTCACCCGCGTCCACACCGAATGCACCATTGACGTTGACCACAGCAGGATGAAATTGGCAGAGATCACAAACAGTAAAATGATAGATTTTTTCGATTTGTCATTTCTATGTCGCACTGAGAGTCCCCATTGGTGTGAGCGTGGAGTTTCCTGCGGAATCTGCTTGTCACTAAAATGTGTCTGACTGTGAAAATATTCAACAGCAGAATTAGGCAAAATGGGAGAGCCAGGTTTAGAATGTAGTGCAGGACCAGAATTACGACCCAGGCACGGGAGAAACTAACATTGTACAACACATAACAAAACCAGGGCTCGCTCTCCAGCAAATACCAAGCTGTGAACATGAAATACCAGAAAATGTTCTTCAAGCAGCTCAGCACAGTTACTGTTCCGAGAACCACAGCCGCTGTTTTCTCACTGCAATACTTACTTTTCAGCTTCTCGCACGAAATGGCCACAAATCGATCCAAGGTGAAAGTGACGGTGAACCAGACGCAACAGTCAATGGCTGAAAAAAATTGGACTGCATGGATATTACATGGGAGGATGGACCTCAGGAAATAAAATCATCCCTGAAAAACAGTGGGAATGTGTCTCAATATCAGGTCGTGTATAATGACCAGCAGATCCGCCACTGTCATGGCCCCAAGGTAACGAGTGACACATGGAGGCAATCCGCAATCTTTGTAAAGTAGGATGTAGATCATCGCTATGTTAACTATGAGGAAAGTAAACAAATAACTCATCAGCCTGGAGGCGAAGGTAAATGTTTGACTCAGGATGGAATAAGATTTTTAAATATGTCACAAATGTTCAGACATGCAGGAAGATAATTCGTTCAGTAATCACAAGCGGAAGTTCTGATTTAATTAAAAATATGTTTAAAACATGAAACGCTTCTTCCCGACATATAATGGTGTACATCCATAACAACACATCTTTTCCAGAATATTCCGACACAATCGATCTTTCAAAAGCAGACAGTGGTCACTTATTTACAGCTCCTGATACTGAATGTGAAAATTATTGCCGTCCTGAAGTATTTTCTCCTAATTATTTGAATACAGAAAGTGTTTGCAATTTTTTGCCTGTTATTATTCTAAATTGATGTTGACCATCTTTCATGAAAAATGTAAATACGGGGAAACCTATTCAAACCTCTAACTACCTAACGAGACTGAAAAATAGTGTCTCCTTGTCCCTGGAACGGGCATTCTTCCGTCGAGATCTTATCTTTTGAAACAACATCAGTTATATAAAGTTTTGGAGAGTGTCAGTTAAAGAATCTTCTGGGAAACGTCAGTGAAAGGTTGCCCCTGGTAATATATTGACAGCATGTTCCGGATAATGTCAGTTGCAGAATGTTCCAGGGAACGTATTTTCAAAGTTTTCCGAGTAATATCAGTTGTTGAATATTCCAAAGAACGTCGGTGATAGAAGTTGAGAAAGTCTAGATGATCCATATCACAAAGAAACTTGTGGTCATTTGTATGGGTGAGATCCACTCAGCCTCGTGTTGAAAATCTCTCACGAAACGAGACTTAACTGACATTTTGCAAACAAAAACAGTCAGATTAAGTTAATACCTTACATGTAGTTTTGGATCCTCCTGTGTGATCATCCAGATTTCACACTTTATTCAGAGATCTTTCCCACCTTTTTTTTAGATTTGTAACACATCCAGATACAAAATGTTCTTGGAATTCAGTTATCATGTCTCTCACGTGCCATTAAAAAGATATCCATTTACACAGTATTTATACTGAATTCCTCAGTCACTTGAGAATACAATGCACAATCTGGTAAAGGGAATTTCATTCAGACTGTTAAGCAATTATTCACTGCTGATTGGCACCTTTCTTCGTTATTTTGACCGGTCATGAATAAGTCTGATATGATCATGCTCACAGTAAAAGTTGCTGATGGGTTTTGCTACATAAAGCACCTTCACCGTCCATGTGTCCATCCTGTCCCGCCAGCAGAACAGACCAATCAATGGTGATAGCACCGTGTATGCACCAAGGAAATAAATTAGTGTTAAGTTCAGCAGTAGGGAAGACTGGATGATTAGAGATATTGAGGTTCTGTTTCAGAAAGGAATAAGGAGGCATATATCAGGAATAAACGGCAGGACCAGTCAATTTCTTGAGTAGTGTAGATGGTACTTGAATATGATAAAGATGGAAATGAGGAGGTAAAAAATGGAACATGCAGAAATTAAATGAGAATTTTAAAGAATTGTAGAAATATATTAGTGCAAAAGAGTATGGAGAGAGTGTATAGGACACACAAATATGTGGAACCTGATGAGGTGGTGAGACCTTTAACGAATATTTCGCGTGAGTAATTATTTCAGAAAAAGGTAGCGAAACTTTGGAATTTCGGGGAAACAGATTAAGATGTTTAGAAAATAATCAACGAAAGTGAGCGGAGATGCTGCAGGACTTCAAATTCACCTCCAAGGTCGATTAATACCCAGGAACGTGATCAAGTGTATCACAGGAGCCTTTGGGAAACTAGAAAATAACTTCCGGGGCTCCAAGCAGAAATACGGGCGTCATTGACAGCCGTCGGCAATGAAATGGAAGACTGGATGGTGGATGAATTGCCCATTATTTCAGAAATAAGTAAGTAAAAGAACTAAAATCCATGTGCATGACATCAGTCCTAAATAAGTTGTTGAATATAATTCTATGTAAGATTTAGATGCATTTAGAAAGGTATGGGTTGTTATTTAATTAGCAGCATAGCTTTGTACAGAGGAAATCATTTTTCATAAAACTGATTAAGTTATGGCGGAGGTGACCAGGAAATCGTATAAATACAGAGTGGTAAATATTGTCTACCTGGACCTAAGCAAGGTCAACGTTAACTTTCTCCATGATACATTGGATGGTGAGGGAACATCTCAAGAGATCAGGATGATCTAATTAATTGGATAAAAACTTGGCTTCATGGTAAGAAACAGGATGGTAGAAGATCTTAGATTTTCCAGCTGGAGGCCTCTGAGCAGAGGTGTGCCACAACGACCTTTGCTAGGTTCACTGCTATTCACTATTCATACAAATGATTTGGATGAAAATACGGGAAGTAGGGACAGTTGAATGGCATCAATATTGGTGGCATAGTTCACAACTGCACCAATGGGAAGATGAATGGCAAATGGATTTTAATGGAAATAAATGTGAGGTGTACTTTGTTGGGGAAACAGTGGGAGGGTTTAGAACGTTATTGGTAGGGATCTTAACGAAGAGAGAGAGAGAGATCCAGCGGTGAAGTATTCCATAAAAGTGGAGTCACAGGAAATCTGATAACTGAGCATGATATCTGGACTACTTGTCCTTATCTGTAACAGCATTGAGCACAGGCTTTAGAACATTGTGTTCTGGCCCTGTATGTCAATAGTTAAGGTACGTTTGTACTTCTGTGTGCAATTCTCGTTGCGCTGCTTTTGGAAGGATTTAATTGAACTGGAAATGGTGCAATAATGTTAAAAATGATGTTGCCGAATAAGCTTGAAAGTTTTGAGTTTTAAGGGCAGTCAGATACCTTATTTCATCATGCATTTTAGGATGATGGGTGGCATGATAGATTTTTACAAAATCAAGATAATCATCGATGCGAAGAATAACCAATGTCTTTCCCATTGATTAGAGAAGTCTAAAACTAGAATCCATAGAATAAAGGTGAAATAGAAAATATTTCAAAGGAACCTGAGCTGAAAATCTTTCAGAAAGAGAGTGGTGAGTATATGGAACAAAATATCAGTGAAATTGGTGGAGGTGTGTCCAGTGACAAGTTTTCATAGACATGTGGAGAGGAGGTGTTCCCTAAAGCGCTCTGCTAGGACAGAACCCACTGTCGCTATCCCCGCCCCCCAGAACCCTGAGGGGAACACCATCCCTGCTCATGACTCCACCCCTATTACCCACGCCACCACACGCACTCCAGGTACTGGCTCTGTCCCCACCTCCCAGCTCCACACCCACACCAGGTCCCAGCTCCCAGCTCCCAGCCGTGCCGTGTTTTCACCATTCCCTCTGACCTCCCCCTCACTCAATCCTCAGCAAAGGACTCATCTTCATCCCCCTCCATCCACGCATCGATGAATTTAATACACGCCATGACGTCGAACAATTGTTCCGCTGCTTCAGCCTCCGGGCTTACTTTCACAATCAGGACTCCCGCCCACCTTCCGAGGACACCTTCGCCCGCCTCCGAGACACTCCATCCTCCAGGACACCCGGTGCTAGCCCATCACCAGCCCTCGACCTCTTCATTTCCAACTCTGCCAGGACATTAACCACCTCAACATGTCTACCCCGTTCACCACTCCAACGTCTCACCTTCACAACGCGCAGCCCCCCAATTCCTCTGCTCCAATCCCGACCTCACCATCAAGCCAGCAGATAAAGCGGGCGCAGAGGTAGTCTGGCGCACTGACCTCTACACCGCTGAAGCCAAACGCCACTCGAGGACACCTCTTCCTACCGCCTCCTCGACCATGACCCCACCCCCATCACCAAACCATCATCTCCTAGACCATACAGAACCTCATTACCTTAGGAGATCTCCCACCCACAGCTTCCAGCCTCATAGTCCGGGAAACCCGCACTTCCGGGTTCTACCTGCTTTCCAAGATCCACAAGCCTCACCACCTGGCCAATCCATTGTCTCAGCATGCTCCTGTCGTAGTGCAGTCGTGTTAACCTACCTCGATACTGTCCTATCCCCCCAGTCCAGGAACTTCCCACATACGTTCGAGTCACCACCTACGCCCTGATCATCCTCCAAGACTTTCGTTTCCCCGGCCCCCAATGCCTCATCTTCACCATGGATATCCATACCCTCTACACCTCCATCCGCCATGACCAGGACCACTAAGACCTCCGTTTCTTCCTCTCCCGACATCCCCAACAGTACCCTTCCACCAACGCTCTCATTCGTTTTGGCCAAACTGGTCCTCAAACTTAACAATTTCTCCTTCAAATCCTCCCACTTCCTCCAGACCAAAGGGGTAGCCATGGGCACCCATATGGGCCACAGCGATGACTGTCTCTTTGTCGGTTACGTAGAATAGTCCATATTCCGTAATTGCGCCGGCAGCACTCCCCACCTCTTCCTCCGCTGCATTGATGACTGCATTGGCGCCACCTCGTGCTCCCACGAGGAGGTTGAGGAATTCGTCAACTTCACCAACACATTCCACTCTGAACTTAAATTTACCTGGACCATCTCTGACACCTCCCTCCCATAACCGGACCTCTCCATCTTCATTAATGACGACCAACTTGACACCGACATTTATTACAAAACCAACGACTCCCACAACTACTTGGATTACACATCTTCCCACCCAAACTCCTGCAAAACTGCCATCTCGTATTCACAATTCCTCCACCTCCGCCATATCTGCTCCCAGGAGGACCAGTTCCACCACAGAACACAGCAGATGGCCTCCTTCTTTAGAGACCGCAATGTCCCTTCTCACGTGGTTAAAGATGCCCTCCAACGCACCTCGTCCACATCCCGCACCTCCACCCTCAGAACCCACCCCTCCAACCGTAACAAGGACAGAACGTCCCTGATGCTCACCTTCCACCTGACCAATCGTCGCATAAGCCAAATCATCCGCCGACATTTCTGCTACCTCCAAACTGACCCCACCACCAGGGATATATTTCCCTCCCCACCCATTTCCGCCTTCCTCAAAGACCACTCCCGCCGTGACTACCTGGTCAGTTCCACGTCCCACTACAACCCACCCTCCCATCCTGGCACCTTCCCCTGCTTCAGCAGGAATTGGAAAACCTGCGCCACACCTCCTCCCTCACTTTCAGCCAAGGTCCGAAAGGAGCCTTCCGCATCCATCAAAGTTTTACCTGCACATCCAGCAACATCATTTAATGTATCCGTTGCTCCCAATGCGGACGACTCTACATTGGGGAGACTTCAGCTTCAACTTCAACCCCTCCCCCACTCACCTATTGTACACTATGCTACTTTCTCCCCACCCCCACCCTCCTCTCATTTATCTCTGCACCCTTCAGGCACTCTGCCTGCATTCCTGATGAAGGGCTTTTGCCCAAAACATTGATGTTACTGCTCCTCAGATGTTGTCTGAACTGCTGTGCTTTTCCAGCACCACCCTAATCGAGACTCTGGTTTCCAGCATCTGCAGTCATTGTTTTTACCGAAACATTTGGAAAGGAACACAACTCGGAAGTGTTTCAAGTTATATTGATCCAATGTGTCCATGTGTGGCAAGTTCAATTGAAGTAACGTGTGTGTCCTGGGTGGAAAGGTTTCTTTCCGTCCTGTCTGCTTACAAGACTCTGTAACTCTCACAGCTCATCCACAACCAAATATTTGGAACATTCAATTAATTTCCAAGTCAAAAGTCCTGCTCATATAGTTTCAATGATCAAAGTCTCCCAATTTCGTGAAGTGAGCATTTTTGATACTGACTTTTCACTGGAGACCACAGGAGCAGGCAGAAGCACAATTGGATCCAACCACAAGTTTTGCCATGGATACTCCCTGCGTCTACTATTACCAGAAACCGATTGATGGTTCAGTGATGAATGTGGGTGAACATGCCAGATCAGAACCATATGCACGTAAAACTGATTACAACACGGTAAACCAACAACACTTGTCTGAATGAATTCCAAATAGCACAACTAACATCCGGTAGACAGGGCAAAGTGATCCCAAGATCAACAGATCAGATTCCAACTCTGAAGACTGTCACATCAAATCATAAATGGTGATGGATCATTAGCCCACGCATTGGAGTGACGTCTTCAACGACATCACTCTTTTAAGTAAAAAAGGATACCTGCACATCAGTGTAGAAGACAACGATGTTGTTTCTGCACCTTTCTCAGCCAGAAGTGTTGAGCCGATGATCCACCTCACCCTCATCATGATGTCTGCAAAATCACAGACGTCAATCTATAACCAAGTTGATTCAATGCACAAGATATTAAAACAGACAAAGACAATGGGCACTGACGCCATTACTGACGCAAACAAGCTGTGCCCCTGGAGAAGCTGTTTCATTCCAGCTTTAACTATGACATCTGCCTACATTGAGGAAAATTACTCAAATTGATCCAGCCTGTTAAGAGGGGACTAATAACTGCTAAGAGGAGAATAATTACAATCTGACTAATTATTAGGCCTCAGCCTCACCAAGGGAGACAAATTGTTGGAAGTCTTTTGGACATAGCTGACAAGCAGAAATAAGCTGCGCCGTGTGATCTTTGATAAATTTCCAAGTGGAGATGGTGCCGTTGTGGAAATTTCACTGGATTACCATTCCAGACAAGGATAATGCTCTGGCACCTGGTGGAAGTAATAAAACAGTTAATAAAGTATTGAGATCAAAAATCACTTACAGTAATAGTGATCTTCAAGATAATGTCCATTGTCACTAGCAAATTACTTCACCGATGTACATTCAGGGAGTAAAAATACCGTGCTCTCCTGGTGTGGCCTGGCCTAAAATGACTCATCTCACGCAGACATGTGATAAACTCTTCAATGGTCTCCTAAAGGGCGAAGCGAATTACTCAACTGTACCAACATTCTCCGAGGCCTTAAAGCATAAAACAGGAAAAAAAAACCTGTCCCCACTCTTGGTATCGTTAACGTGAGCGGGAGACACAGTCCTGTCGACACTGCAGACTTATCCTTCTTAACATATGAGAGCTTGTGACCAAATTGGCAAAGCTATTCCACAGACTACACAAAGAAGAAGTATATCATTCAACACGTAGAGCTGCCCCATTCTAGTCCATGGCCGAACATCTCCAACATAATATACATATCCTTTTATGTGACTGGCCATTTAAATGCAGAAACACGTTTGGTCCATTGGGTTTCTTTCCCATTCAATATGATAACTGTGGATTTTCTACATCCTACACTGTATTCAGAATCCTGTATTCCACAGTTTTATTTGATGGAGAATTCCCTGTGTTTTTGGTCTCTGAGTGCCGACACTTATTCTAATCTCAATGCATGGTTTACTGCTTGTACCTCTCTCTGTGGCCTGTTGGGTAAGACATTCCATCTCCTGGAATTACCGTCTCAGCTTAAAATCTGTCTAACCATCACAGAGTCTTACATATGTCTCTCAGATATACATTCATTTTCCGTAACCTGATGCGATGTAGTCCCTGTCGACACAAACTCTGCTCACACGAAACGCCTGTCATTCTAGTGTCCAATCCAGTCATCCTTCTTGCACTCGTTCAATGTCAGGTTTGTTTTTGTTGGGTGAGGAGACGAAACCTCCACACAATACTGTACAATATTCAAGATGAAATCTCAACAAGGCTCGGTATAGCTGTCGTTAGGAAATCTTCCTCCTCTAATTAAATCCCTTGAACTGAAGGTCAACACATCATTTATTTTCCAAACTGCTTTCAGCTGCTTCAATATTGATTTCAGTGACTGGTGTGTAATAAGTTCTAGATCTTTTTCAATGTTACAGTTAATCACTTTGTGTGTCGAAGTACACTGATTGGTGTCTTAATGCCATTCCCAGTATTAGTACCTTGCTTCAATCATTACTGCCATGCATGGACTGCAGAGTTCGGCTTAGGTGGAAATAGAGAAAAGGGAGCACGAGCAACTTCTTAAGTCAATATCTTTCAACCATACTGTTTTGAAATAGTAGACTGCCATTCTATTTTCCCATCAAATTACACAACAATAAGGCTGATGCGTAGTTCTTCATCTGCCATTTACTTGCCTATTCATCCTGCTTCTCTCAATCAACTGGAATGTTTTAAAATCTGTTTTTACAGTTCATAATCCGTCATAGATTAGTCCCATCAACAGGCTCCGAAATATTTCATTTGATTTCATGAACCAAATGGTTAATGTATATTGTGTAAAGCTGAGGCTCAAGCAAAAATCCCTGTGTTATCCCTTAAGCGTTCTGCTCCCCCGCTAAAAAAAAACATTGTTTCTTTCCTATCCTCTGTTTCCTGTCAGCGCTCCCACCCCAGCCTGAGACCTTGTCCAAACACTGGCCCTATCCCATAAGACTTGATGCTGCACAACAGGCTTAGCACTTCATCATTGTTTTGTTCTTGAAAACCCAAATGCAATGCACCCATTCATTCTCCATCATGTCACTACGAGTCGATTTCACAAGGCAGTTCCAGTTTCAGAGATCTATGTTGAATCTGTCTCAGCCCATTTAAGTCCCAATAATATCTTCAAAGTCATTTCTTTAATAATTTCGTTCTATTCGCATTTTCTAATCAATCTTAAATTTCCGAGTATTTTTGGGAACTATTTTGAAAAATGTTTTATTTTCTTCTATGATGACAGATTTGCAATGATTGCTTCACTTCTCTGCCATATCCATGGTCTCCCTTCTTTGCTTTCAGACAGTAAGGAAGCTGCACTTACTTTGTCTTAGCATTTTCCTAAAGCATATTCTTAGAAACGATTGCAGTTCAACTTCCTAACCCTTTTTAATCTACCCTTCAATCTGCTCAATCATTGACCTTCCACAATCACATATTCAACGGAGCACAGACGCTGTACCGTCAGAAATACAGCTTGATCCGCATGAGTCCCCGTATCTTGCACAGGTCCTGTAGCTGTGAAGATTGCAAAACATCACGTGAGCGTCCAATCACTTTTTAACAGTTGTGGAGTTACTCGTAGAAATTAACGTGTATTGCAGTGTATTGCAGACGCCCTCTTGCTGGAATGTACACATTGAATTCAATCCAAACATCAAAACCTGTACTTCAAAAATTTGCTCCCTACATCTTGGAATACCAGGAGTTTAATTGATTTGTCCGTTACATGGGAACACAAGAAAAGCAATCAATCCCAAAATCGCATTTCAAGGATGCAGCAGGAGACGGTTTGGCATCTCAAGCCTGCTGTGGAAGAGAAAGACGGGAAACTTCATCATCTCAAACTGTTACATAGAAACAGGAAAATTCCATGAGCAATCAAACTTCGTTCCCACCAATGGTAGGAAAAGAAACCAACCTGGAGTTATTTACTGAGGAACACGAGCAGGACGAACGAGACAACATTGTATGAACAAGAGGCTGATGTTCAACCCATTGTATTCATAAGCCAGTAGCATAGTGAGTCTGTTCAACCACTCATGCCTCTTACAACAGTAAACAGTGCAGTGTTTTTTTTCATACCTGTTGCCCATTACAAATGAACTGAAAAGGAACGTGGGTATTTCTGAATGGGTAGAACTTAGAAGCATCACCTTCAAAAGCGAATAAAAAGAAATTGGCACATTATTAGAAATTAAGACAAATTGGTACAATCTGTTATCAATGAATTTATAACATTCGATTTGTAAAGTCACATAACAATCCATTCGAAGTCAGAATCAATTTCTTTGAAAGGGACAAGCGAAATCAATCATGAGATTCTGGAGATGTAATGCACATGGATTTACAAAACGCATTGAATAAATTGTTGTAAAACATTTAATCCTTATGACACGAACACATGGGTTCTCGAGCAGTTTATTAGCTTGCATTGTAGCTTTTGTGGTTTGGAATCAGTAATTTTATTATTTTCAGGTGGTTCAATTCACCCCAGATCCATGTTTCTGAGACTGGAAGTGTTCAGAGTATGTGAAACGAATAAAGCAGAGACAAGTCTCCACGGGGAGAACATAATCTTTTTCATTAACTACGGGAAAGGGTATGCATAATACAAGGAATAAAAGCAACTACAAAAAATCAGCGAAATTGACACAGGCAGCTACACCAACGACAGTAATAAATGCACTATTGGATCAAATACAGGTTATGTTCTATTAGGACAAAACAATGACAGAAGAACTCTGTCGGAAACTGGAGAAGAGATTGCTGAGCCTCTTGCTGAGATATTTGTATCATCGATAGTCTCAGGTGAGCATCCAGAAGACTGCAGGTTGACTAACTTGGTGCCATGTTTTAAGAAGAGTGTAAACGACAAACAAGGGAACTATACACCAGTGAACCAGACGTCGGTGTTGGGCAAGTTGTTGGAGGGAATCCTGAGGGACAGGATGTACATGTATTGGAAAGTCAAGGACTGATTAGGGATGTTCAACATGGATTTGTGCGTGGGAAATCATGTCTCACAAACTTGATTGAGTTTTTGAGAATGCAACAAAAATGATCAATGAGGGAAAAGTGGTATATGTGTTCTATATGGACTTCAGTAAGGCGTTCGACAAAGTTCCTCATGGGAGACTGATTAGCAAAGTTAGATCTCACGGAATACAGGGATAACTAACCATTTGGATATCGAACTGGCTCAAAGGTAGAAGACAGGGTGTGCTGGTGCAGAGTTGTTTTACAGCCTGAATGCCAGTAACCAGTGGAGTGCCACAAAAATCGGTGTGGCGTCCTCTACCTTTTGCCGTTTACATAAATGATTCAGATGCGAGCATAAGAGGTACAGTTAGTAAGTTTCCAGTTGACAATAAAATTGGAGGTGTAGTGGACAGCGAGGAGGGTTACCTCAGATTGCAACAGGACCTTGGCCAGATGGGCCGATGGGCAGAGAAGTGACAGATGGAATTTAATTCAGATAAATACGAACTGCTGCATTTTGGGAAAGAAAATCTTAGCAGGACTTATATACTTAATGATAAGGTCCCAGGGTGTGATTCTGAACAAAGAGACATTGGAGAGCAGCGTCATAGCTCCCTGAAAGTGGAGTCGGAGGTAGGTAGGATGGTGAAGAAGGAGTTTATTATGTTTTCTTTTATTGGTCAGAGTATTGAGTACAGAATTTGGGAGGTCATATTGCGGCTGTAAGGGACATTCGTTAGGCCACTGTTGGAATATTGCATTAATTTCGGGTATCGTTCCAATCGGAAAGATGTTGTGAAACTTGAAAGCGTTCAGAAAAGATTCACGAGGATGTTGCTAGGTTTGGAAGATCTGAGCTGTTGAGAGAGGCTGAACAGGATGGGACTGTTTTCCCTGGGCCGTCGGAGGCTGAAAGGTGACCTAGTAGAGGTTTACAATATTATGAGAGGCATGGATATGATAACTCGACAAAGTATTTTCCCTAGTGTCGGGGAGTCCAGAACTAGAGGGCGTAGGTTTCGTGCGAGAGGGGAAAGGTATAAAAGAGTCCGAAGGTGCATTATTGTCACACAGAGTGTTGTATGTGTATGCAATGAGCTTCCAGAGGATGAAATGGAGGCTGGTGCACTTGCAACATATAAGACGAATTTGATGGGTATATGAATAAGATGGGTTGTGAATGACGTGGGCCGGATGCTGGCAGATGGGACGAGATTCGGTTGGGATTTCTGGACGCCATGGATAGTTTGGACCGAAGTGTCTGTTTCCCTGCTCTACCTCTCTATGAGTCTACAGCTGCTTTAATCACAGGATCTTTAATCAGACTTCTTATCCTTTCGCTTCGCTGGTGTCTCCAAGCTCACCTTTCCCCTCTCTGGAAGCTAGTTTGGAAATTTTCGGCTCTCGAGCGTATGGGCTTACCACTGGGGAGAATTCAGGATTTTGAAGTACAGCTGGCTGTTCCAGCTTCCCGTAATCGATGCTTCGATCATGACTTCGAACAGTGCGCCTTCAGTATGGTTTGAGTCCACTGATATGGTAGGGCATGTATTGGATTTATCAGGTGAGTACGTGGTTAGACATATTTTCTGGTCGTTTTGTGAGCCCGTGAATGCTTCAGGATGTGTCTGTTGGGTCAGTGGTTTCCAGGGTTTTGAAGTTCTAATGGCTACTGGTCGTAAATTTGCCATTTGTTTCCCAGGCAAGAACCCGCCTATGTTGGTAGGTTTCCTATTGACATAAGAATCCTTCTTCCGGGATTTCTGTGCAAAGAGTTCTCGGGCCAACATATTTGGGATTCCTTTCTTTTCGGTAGCTGGTGGGATAATATTTTATGTGATAGCTGTCTGAGGGCAGACCACACTCTCAGGTATGGCTCAGGGCCTGCAATTATGTTAAGTGTAGGCTCTTAATGTCATGCCAATTCTCGCTTGTCATTGCATTATATTTGTTCCCTTTAGAGTTAAATTGGCTTTCTGTTAATTCAGAGTAGTTGCAAATATACGTGTTTATGTGGAATGTCTAATATCTCTCTGCATCAATACTGATTGAAGTAAGAATGTCTCGGTGTCTTTGTCAGCCCCATAATATCTGGGTTGGGGTTGCTCCAAAAGTAAATATTATTTTCGTCTTAAGTGATAGGTCTGATGAATTGGTCTTTTGTAGTTACGATGTCGATTGGATTTTCGGTCTGAACAATGATTCCAGGCAACTTTGTGTCTGTGTATTTTTCCAAAGCATAGCCGAGCTGCGTTTTTACTTTAGAAGTGTTTATATAAAGGCCAGCCGTTTGGTGCAGTATGGAAATTTTGTTCCTACACTCAAAAAATTAGGCAGCCAACAAAATTGACACAGAAAAAATAGATGTCTGGTTTTCTGTTTGGCAAATTTTGGGATGCTATGAGTTCAGTACTCAGGCCACAATTATTCACAGTCGATTGTCTTACTTAAATGAGGCTGTAGAATGTATAATAGCCAGATTGTCAAAAAACAGTAAAGCAGATGGAATAGTGGGTTGCAATAGGGACGTAAGAAATTTAAAAATGAAAATGGATAGGTTAGCTGAATGGGCAATAATTTGTCAGAAAAATGTTAATTTAAGAAGTATGAAGTTATCCATTTTGGTCAGAATAATAGAAAGACAACTTGTCATCTAAATGGGGAAAGTCTTCAGAGTGTTTTAGAACAGACAGATTTGACTCCCTCATACATATCATATAAAACTTCTACGGAGGCACAGCGAGGTAATGAGAAAGGCAAATGCTGTTAAGGTGATTATTTCGTCGAGAATACAATGCATAGATAGGAAAATGTTGCTGTAAAAATGCAGCAAAGCTGGTGTACTCTGTTCACTTTGTGTGCCCTGATATCAGTTACCTTGATGCAGTTCAGAAAATGATCACTCCATTCCTCCCCAAAAGAAGAGTTAACTTTAGGATGAGATGTTGACAAATTTAGGTGTGCACTGTCTCGAATTTAGAAGAATTAGAGGAGATCAACTTACGTTATGGACGATGCTAAAGGCGATTGACAATGTGAATATGGATTGGATATTTCATATTGTGCAGCAATCTAGAA
Organism: Chiloscyllium plagiosum; assembly: GCF_037043375.1. NCBI lineage: Eukaryota > Metazoa > Chordata > Chondrichthyes > Orectolobiformes > Hemiscylliidae > Chiloscyllium > Chiloscyllium plagiosum. The sequence goes on along the minus strand of NW_028270190.1, from coordinate 7,472,370 downwards.
CAAGAGATCATAGATTTTGGATACGGCAAAACTTGCTTTAGACAGGGCTGAGGAGAACTCAGTCCTCTCAAAGGGAGGTGAATCTGTATAAACCACTTCCCCAGATGGATGTTCGGACAATGAGTAATTTACGGGTTATTGAGAGCAGCAGAAAAACGAAAATGAGGCCGTCATGACATCTGCTATGATCGTATTAAATGGTGGAGCAAGATCGTGACTGATGTACTGACTGACACACTTCATTCTTATGTTTTTATGTATCTTTCAGCGGAATGTATGTGCTACACAGGAATGAAACAGCGCTAGTTGTCAAAGAGGAAGCCGAAGTACAGAATGTAATCAGTTTCGATCAGTTTGACAGAATGCATTCAGTGGAGTCACAGGGTAACGAGTGTTATGTCCTTCACTATTTACAGTCCATATCAATGATCTAGAGGAGTGGAATAGATGTATGGCAACAAATTTTGGCGATGGCGTTAACGAAGCAGGACATTAATTTGTCAAGAGAAGATGAAGTCTGGATATGGACATAAATAGGTAAGCAATTGTTTGGCAGGTGGAATATTACATGACTGAATGTGAACCTGTAAATTCTTTCCAGGAAGAAGGCACAATAATGCATTTTATGAACCAGAGAGATGTGATAAGATTTAGTGACACCGTGTTTACTGGAGGGTTCATTCTGATCTGTTCAGGCAAAGCACGTGTTTCTCCATCACTTTGAAGGTCTGTTCTTTGATGTTCGAAGTGGTTCCATTGCGATCAGCATACACCGGATATCGCAACGTAGCTGGTCATTGGTGACATATTTGAAGCACTACAGTGTAATGAACAGTGTATCAAGGGGATGGCCTTTATCTGAGAGACAACATGGAGCACATCGAGAAGTGAACAACAACCCGTCACCCATCATTTCGTTGTTGCTGTTATTCGCAAAGCTTGCACTCGTTACACAAGGTAGCCAAAGCAAGAAAAAGATACAGAGGGACAGGTAGAGTTATATTAAAGATTGATTCAGGAAATTAATTATGTAATTGTATAATTTGTGGAAACAATTGGAAAAGGCAGCGTCTTGGGGATAGCTGGAGTATTCAGACCTTGTGAAGACAACTCACAAGAATGACAACATTGAGTAAAGGAACTGCCAGGTCAGTTGAAATTGTTTGCGACATCAAGTTCTGAAAGTGCCTCCCAGCCCAGATACATTAAACTGACAAAGTTTAGTTTTCCCAAAATTGAGAACTGTGCAGACAATGTTGGTATTTTCATGAAGAATCTGACCTTCATGCCCAACATGGAAGAATTTCAATTTTTCAAGGATGTTTGTCCTAAACTTGCACTGAATGGGATCGGAGACCAAGGGAGGCATGGGATTGAGGGCGACTTATCGTATTCGATCAGTAATTCTCCAGATGATCCAAGACAGAATGTAGTCGTTGATAGGAAATGGTCATCCAGAGTTCAGTTTCTCGTGGTATTCCGCAAGGATCTCTTAAGGGGCCTCGCTTTTTGTCATTTTTTAAAATAAGCTGCATGAGGGCAAAGAGGGATGGTTTAGTAAATTTGCGGATGACGCTAAGCTTGATTGTGTTCTGGACAGTGTTGAAGCATACTGCAGTTTACAGAGGGACACAGATAAGCTGCCGACCCTGACTGAGAATTGGAAAATGGAGTTTAATGCAGAAACTTGTGAGATGATTAACTTTTGAAGGACCAACAGTAATAACGAGTACTGGGCTATGGTAAGATTCTTGGTAGTGTAGATGAGCAGAGAGATATCAGTGTCAATGTGCAAATATGTCGCAAAGTTACCACTCAGGTTGATAGAGTTAGTAAGAAGATACACGGTGTGTTAGGTTTTAAGGTGGTGGGGTTGACTTTCAGAGCTACGAGGCAATATTGCAGTACTACAAAGCTAGTGGAGCTACACTTGGGCTATTGCGTATAATTCTGTTCACTGCATACGTGAAAGATTTGAAATCTTTTGAGAGAGATCATACGTGATTTACTAGGTTGTGGCCTGGTATGGAAGGAAGGTCATATGAGGAAAGACTGGGGGAAGAAGATTGAGAGTTGACTTAATTGAGACACGTAAGATAATCAGGGGTTAGATAGGATGGAAAATGAAAAATGCTTTCTTCGAATGGTGACGGCTAGCACTAGGGTGACATGGCTCGAAATTAAGGGGTCTTAGATAAGGGATAGATGTCAGAAGTAGTTTCTTTACTCAGAGAGTAGTAGTGACAAGAAATGCACAGCCGGCAACAGTTGTAGATTCGCCAACTTCAATGGACTCAAATGATTTGTGAGGCATGAGGTGCTCCTGACAAATCTGTACTGATTGCTTTTCCATGTAGTCATAAATCCTATCCCTCAAAATTCATTCCCAAAATGTGCTCCCCAACCGCGTAGGACTGACTGGTCTACCAGGGATTTACCTATTCCCATTCTTGAAAAGAGGATCAAAATTGGCCTCCCTCCAATCCTTCGGTACGATTCCCGTGGAAAGTGATGAAGCAAAGATCTTCATCAGCGAATTTAGCAACCCCCTTTCTCGCTCCTCGGAGCAAACAGGAATAAATCTAACCGGCCATGAAGATTTATCAATCTTAATGTTTGACAACGTTTAGTGCATACCAACGTCCTCAATCTCGATCTGTTGAATCCTGCTTCTCCTCTCCACAAAGTTCTCATTCATAACATGGATCCTTTCCTGACTGAAAAGCAAATTTAAGAAAAACTCGTTTCGGCTTTCCACTATCTTCTCAGACACCACTCACAATTCCCTAATCTATTCATGATTGGTCCTAACCTTTGCCTGACAATTCTCTAATTCCTCATATATGAGTAAAGTGCCTTTGGATACTTCGTAATCTGTCCAAACAAGCCTTTCTCGTGCCCCCTCCTGACACTTGGCAGTGCATTTCTAAGCTCATCCTTAGGAAGCCTGTAAAACTTTAAAGCTTTACTAGACCCTTGCTTCGGCACCTTGGTCCACCTAAAACTCAAAGCAGCATTGTAAATGGGGAGAAACCCATGCTTGCACAATTGAATCAAAATTCTTTACTTTGTGCTTCATTACTTCAGCAGGATCTGCCAAACTTGAATTTATCTTCCTTACTGCCCATTGGACGACAAAATATTAATGTCGAGAAAGTATTGCTGGAAAAGCACGGCAGTTCTGGAAGCATCTGAGTAGCAGCAGAATCGACGTTTGAGAGAATAGCACTTTATTAGGAATGAGTCTGTGAGCAGAGGGGGTGTTGAAATAAATATGAAAGGGTGGGGAAGGGGAAGGTAACTGCAAGTGCGATATGTGGATGGAGGTGGGGGAATAGTGATAGTTCAGAGAGCAGAGTGAAGTGGATCGGTGCGGAGGAAAGTGAACTGGTAGGACAAGGCATGAGGGAAATTCCGAGTTGAAAGTGGGATAAGGTGGAGTGAGGGGAATTGAGGAAACTGGGGAAATCCAGATTGGTGCCGAACGATGAGTGAGAAATCCAGTCTTACATTTCTTGCAGAGTGTGGCTGGTTCACTGAATTCGAAGTCAAATAGAAGACGCGAGAGTGTGGTGCAGGAAAAGCACAGCAGGTCATGCAGCATTCGAGGAGCATGAAAATCAACGTTTGGGCAATAGCCCTTCATCAGGAATGACACTTGGGATCCGAGGGGGTTGAGAGATAAATTGGAGGGAGGTGGGGTTGGTGGTTAGGTTGTTTCGCGCATTGACATCTACACCACTGAAGGCAAGCGCCAACTCGAAGCCATCACTTTTTATTGCCACCTTGAGAATTTTCTCAACACCCTTCACCAAACAACCATCTCCCAGACTGGAGAAAACCTCACCACCTCAGGCGATCTCCCATCCACAGCTTCCCACCTCATAGTTGGGGAACTCTGCACCACCCAGGTTTACTTCCAACTATAGATTCACAAACCTAAATTCCCCGGCCGGCCCATTGTCTCAGCCTGCACCTGCCCACCAGAATCATCCACACTTACCTTGACACTGCCTTACTCGCCCTGCTCCATGAACTCACTGCATACATTCTGGAGACCACTGACGCCCTCTACCTCTTCCGAGACTTTCTTTTCCCCAGCCCGCAGAGCTTCATCTTCTCTATGGTCATCCAGTCCGTATACACCTCTATCCGTCATGATGAAGGCCTCCAAGTCCCCCGTTTCATCCACTTCCGCCGTCCCCACTAGTGCCACCCCACTGACACTCTTTTCTTTGCGTGAACATGTCCACGCCCTCAATAGTTTAATTTTTGAATCCTCCCACTTCCTCCGGAAGAAATGAGTATCCATGGGCCTCAGCGATGCCTCTCTATTTGTCATTTACTTGGGACAGTCAATCTACTGTTACACCGACACCATTCCTCGCCATTTTTCTTCTATATTCATGACTGTATTGGTGCCACCTCGTTCACCCACGAGGAGGTTGAACAGTTAATGAAATTCACTACTAAATTTCATCCCGACCTTAAGTTCACCTGGACCATTTCAGACACCGATCTCCCCTTTCTGTACCTCTCCATCTCCATTAACGGTGAATGACCCAACACAGATATCTTGTACTGACACCCACAGCGAGTTGGACTGCACCTCCTCCCATCCTGACCCCTGTAAAATCACTAACCCTTATTCCCAATTCGTCAGCCTCCACTGCATCAGCTCCCAAGAGGACCAGTTCCACAACAGAACACACCAAATGGCCTCCTTTTACAGAGAATGCAATTTCCCCTCCCAAGTTGTAGATGATGCCTTCCAACGCATCTCTTCCACGGCCCACACCTCTGCCCTCGAAACCCGGTCATTCAATTGCAAAAAGACAACATCGCCTGGTCCTCATCTTCCACCCCAACAAGCTCCGTAGACATCGCGTCATTCTCCGCCATACCTGCTATCTAAAAACAGACTCCACCACCAGAGATAAATTTCCAGCCCAACCTCAATAGGTTTCCAATAAAGGTAATTACTTCCGCTACTCTCTTGTCATGTCCACGACCCCACCGTCACACCCTTCCTTCTAGGGACACCCCCCTACCACTGCTGGACTTGCAAAACTTGCGCCCACTCATCCATCCTCACCTCCATCCAAGGCATCAACGAGCCTTTCACATCCATCAGAGTTTTATGCGCACTTTTGCTCGTGCCATCCATGTATTCTTTGTCTTGATGTGGTGTCCTCTTTATTGAAGATACAGGAAGTCTAATTACACAGCGCTTCAGAGAACATCTCCGGGACACCCGCACCAAACAACCCCTAAGGCCCCGTGGAAAAACGCTTCAACTGCCCCTCCCACACCGCCAAGAACGTGCAGTTTCTTTCCCTGTTCCATTAAAACACGATAACCAAGCGAAGCCAGGAACGAAGAACGTCTCATCTTCCGCCTTGGGACCCTGCAAACAAACGGCATCAATGTGGATTTCACCAGTTTCCTCATTTCCCCTCACCCCACCTTGTTCCAGTTGCAACCTTCCAACACAAAAACATCCTCATGTTCTGTCCTGCATGTCCATCTTCCTTCCGATTTATCCACTCCAACTTCCTCTCTGACCTATCACCATTACTCCACCTCCACCTACCTATCACGCGCTCAGTACCTCTGCCATCCCCCATTCATCTCTCAGTCCCGTCGGCTCACAAGTCTTATTACAAGTGAATGGGTCTTGCTCAAAATGTCAATTATCCTGTTCCTCGGATGCTGCTTGTTCTGCTGTGCTTTTCCAGCACCACCCTCCCGACTCTGATCCCCAGCCTCTGCAGTCCTCATTTTCTATGCGTGAAGTAGAAGCTGACTGTTCTCACATAGTTTTGCAGTCACATAAACAATGAAGCGTCGGAAAGAAGAACTTCAACTTTAAAATTCGAGGGAGAACAGTGAGACACTGACATACGTCTGCCTTTGTCAGTCATAAAGGAGAAGTGAGGACTGCAGATGCTGGACATCGGATTCCTTACCAGTTGCATAGCTGATCATGCGAAAACAAATATAAAAATTTAAGTACTCAGCATCTTTTATAATATAAATAGTGGTGAAGCTAAAAATGCATGGCAATTCTCGATCATTATACTGAACCTGTGTGATCTGCTGCTGAGAGTTGACTAAATTAAATCAAAAGCTCAGGGGCGAATCTCATTGTCGTGCAATTCAACAGTTTAGGCCAATTGAATCTTGAGTTTTGAAGAATGAGAAAACATGTCATTGAGATTTGTAATGTGCCAAACAAGTTAACATCGTTTCATGCTTGTTTAAGCATCATGTCTACTAACCAGATCACTCAGTCTTAAAGGCGACAAGTTAATTGAGCATGACACCGAACGTGTGATGAGAAGTGGAACATTCATGAAAGTCGCACTGTTCGAGAAAAATAAGACAGCCTGTCTTCCCCGAGGCAGAGATGGGGAGTTAGGTGCGAATGTATCACATTGATAATCCATAGAAACTTTTCTTTTCTGTAGGTTTCACCGAGTCAGCTGGAGGTAGAATCACCTTGATTTCAGCAAAAGGAATATTCCGAAAAGTGATGCAAGTGCAATAAAATCACAATAGAGAAACTTTGCTCTCGGCAAAAGTGAGGACTGCAGATAATGGAAATCAGAGTCTTGATTAGAGTGGTGCTAGGAAAAGGCAGCAGTTCAGGTAGAATCCGAGGAGCAGGAAAATGGACTTGATGTAAGGCTATTGGCCGAAACGTCGTTTTTCCTGCTCCTCGGATGCTGCCTGATCTGCTGTGCATTTCCAGCAACACTCTAATCTTGACTCCAATGTCCAGCTTCTGCAGTCCTCACTTTCGCTATGTTGACCGTAGCAGTCAGCAGTGAGGACAGTTGGTGGAAAACATGAGGAGACTGATTAGTTAGGATTGCTTTCATTGAAGTTCGGACGGATGATTGGGGAATTTCACCGAGACTTATAAAATTCTGGCAGCACTAGAAGGGAGGATGATCTCGATGATCTGTGTGCGTCTCGAGAACGAGGGGTCACCAGATGAGGATTCAGGGTAAACTATTTCGGACAAAGATCAGGCAACATAACTTCATCCATTGAATAGCGAAACTGTGAAAGTCATTACCACATGACGTAGGTGATGCCCAAACATTTAATATATTCAAAAGAGGATATCTACAACACCTAGGGCGATTAGGATTGAAGATCATGAGGACCAAGCTGAATTAGGCTGTTAAGTTGGAATGTTCGCCCATGATCGTGAAGAATGATGGTGCAGACTCAAAAGGCTGAATGACCCCTTTCTGCTTCAACTTTTCCATGTTTCTGTACCCAATGCAGTATTAGTTCCAGGGCCTTTAGCACATTTGTCAGAGTGTGCACAACAGACCACGTCCGAACGACAGGGGAAATGGACACTCACAATTATGCACGTGGCGACTTGCAAACATTTTGCAAAGATCTTAAAGAAACAATTAAGTACTTTCCGTCTGTCAGTGCACAAAGTAAACATAGAACTGATGCTTCCTCAGGAGAGGAAATTGAGAATGGCAGGCTGAAAACTAAGATGAGGATGAATCACCTTGACAAAAGGGTTGCAGAACTGTGTAATTCACAGCAATAGATTGTGGGAGACAGTGGAAGAGTGAGATATAGAAGGAGGAGTTCGACAGGATTGCAATTAGCAGTTATTTGAAGGGTTACAAAGTGCTCTGAGGTAGATGAATCATCAACAAGCAGTCCCCACGTATAAATAAAGAGTGACTTTTTGACAGGATATCTTTGCAATTACCTCAGCTACGAATCGTTCAGGGCTTAATTCACCTCCTCATTTCGTTGATCTCCTACTTCTCCATCAAAGCGGTTGCATATCCATCCCAGAATCACTCAACCCTGAGCTGGGGCAGCCCTCATTGCTGTCGGCTGATCCATGGTTTCATTCCGGCAGCAGAGAATTCACGGGAACAGAGGAGGTTCTGGTCCCATTTCCTGGGAGGTTCTGAAGATAGAGACAATCGGGTAAAAAAGACTGCACACCAGTTGGCCCAAAACAAATAATAATAGGCATTCCGATACTGGCTTGCCTGACATCATTTTCAATTCAATCATGGTATGCTGGCTTAACAGATAATTCCCAGAACATATCTCCTGACCCGAATCACCACAGCATTAGAGCAAAGGACTGCCAGGATTTGGCACCAGCTACACAGAACTCCCGGCTACTGTTGTTCCCAATCGGTATGGTATGTCTTTATGGGAAACAGAGGGTGGCACCAAACCCTCTCTCCCCACCTCTGCAGCTTCTCGTTATTCCATTGGTGAGTGTGGAAGTTAAATTCGGAGGAGGCTGCAGTGCGGATCGTAGAGGGTACTCTCTACTGCGACTGTGACTTGGTGGAGTGAGTATCCTATAGGGCTGTTCTGATATTGATCACGCATGGGGTATTGGGAAGACAAGGTGAGTATTTTGTGGAACGTTTAAAACGTCGGTTGACTGAGTTCACATTATTCTCAACTCTAGCCCCATTAATCAGCCATTGGCCTGCATTCCCATTTACGATCGCATTACACTTATCACTCCAACTGTGTGCTAAATCCTCAGCTATTCGAGCAATTTATTTGCGATGACTCTTTCCTCCCATAACATTCCGTTGCGTTTTCCACCTGTTGCTACATGTCATGTCTCAAAATCAGACAATTCTGCTCTTGAATTTGCTCTATTAAATTGTCTACACGAATTGCCAGACAATGCATTCCACAGTCGAGAGTGATGTGCTGGAATAGCACAGCAGGTCAGGCAGAATCCAAGGTGCAGGAGAGTCGACATTTTGGGCAAAAGCCCTTTACCAGGAATGAAGCTCTGAAACGAGGGTGCGGTGTGTTAAATGGGAGGGGTGGGGCTTGGGGGAAATGAGCTGAGAGTGCGAAAGGTAGAAGGAGGTGGCAGTAATGTAAAATATCGGAGAGGTGGTTGGTGTTGTCCCAATGAGACAGGCAGTGAGTGTTAACATGAAGGAGCCTTGGACGACAAGAGAAGTGGTGCTCTCGTTAAGAGGAAGAAGGAAGCTTATTAAAGTTTGTGTAAGCAAGCATCTGACACACCTTTCGTGGATTCCAGGTTTGTTGGGAAAGAGCTCAAAAGGGAACTGAAGTGAGCTCGGTGGGGTACGACAAAGCATTGGTGGGAAGGTTAAGGAAAACCCAAAATGTTTTGCATTTATGTGAGGAATAAGCAAATAATCAAAGAGAGCGCAGAGTCGATCAGCATTATTGGAAGAACATTGTGCTATGAGTCTGAATGGGTGGGGAGGACGTAAATGAGGTTTTTGTTTCTGTATGCAGTAGTGAAAGGGGCCTTGTTGGCAGAGATAATAACGTGATCCACAGCAATAGTCTTGAATATACTGATATCAAGAGAATGGATGTATTGGTAATTCTGAGAAACATCAAGACAGTTAAGTCACCAGGGCTGTACACGATATGACCAAGGTACCGATGGAGAACAAGGAATCACATTGCTGCACCTCTGGCGCTGATTTTACCATCCTCCCTCTGCACGGGTTTGGATTTTTCCGGAGTGGAACAGGAATAGTACCAGGTGATTGAAGGGAGGGAAACGCTGCTCCTCCTTTCAAGAAATGGCAAAGGGAAATGCCTGGGAATTACAGACCAGTCATTCTGACGACTGTGGTAAGCAGCGTACTGCAAAGTGTTCTGAGAGGCCGAATTCATAAATATTTGGAAAATATAATTTGAATAAAGATAGTCAGCATGGTCTTGTGAAGGGCATGTCATACCTCACAAGACTTGAGTTCTTTGAGGCTGTGACGAGGCAAATTGATGAATAACGGTCAGTGGATGTAGTGTATATGGATTTCAGTCAGACATTTGATAAGATTCCTCGCCTGAAGCTCATTCAGAAAGTTAGGATATGTGATAAAGGGAAATTTAGCTGTCAAGATACAGGATTGACGAGCTGAAAGAATATATCGTGTGGTAGTGAATAGAAAGTATTCACTCTGGTGGTCGATGACCAGTGGTGACCTGCAGGGATCTGCTCTTCATAAATTCCATAAATGACTTGGATGAAGAAGTGTAAAGGTGGATCAGTAAGTTTACCGATGAAACAAATGCCAGTGCTGTTGTGGGTCATGTCGACAGATGTTGCAGGGTACATCTCATTGATTGGATGCAGATCTGGGCTGACAAGTGATAGATCGAGTTCGTTTGTGAAGTGATTCATTTTGCATAGACAAACGTGAATGCTGAATGCAGGGTTCGTGACAGGAATCTTGGCAATGTGGACGAAGTGCGGAATCTTGGCGTCCACGTGCATAGCTCCCTCGAAGTTTCCCTCAAAGTTAAGATCATTCAGAGGGCGTGTCGTGTTTTGGCTTTTATGAATGGGGGATTGAGTTTAAGAGTCGCAAGGTTTTGCTGCAAATCTATAAATCCCCGGTTAGACCACACTTGGAATATTGCGTCCAGTTCTGGTCGTCTCATTATTGGAATGATGTATATGCTTTAGTCAGGGTGCAAAGTAGAATTAACAGGATGATGGCTAGATTGGAGTGCTTGTCTTCTGTCGAGAGGCTGATTGAAGACTTTTCACACTGGACAGAAGGAGCGAGGTGACGATAGATCGTACAAGGTAAAGATGCATAGATGGCGGAGATAGCCAGAGACTTTTGCCCAGGACAGAAATGGTTATGATTTTGAAGTGATTGGAGGAAGGTATAGGGGAGATGTTGGAGGTAGATTCTTGACGCAGATTGGGATGATTGCGTAGAATGCACTGCCATCGGTGGTTGTAGAGTCAGCCACGAGGTGCATTTTAGCGAATGCTGGACAAGCACTTTTAAAGGTGGTAAATTGAGTGGTGTGACGGTTACATTGTTCTCAGATTAAACAAAATGGTCGGGACAACATTTAGGGCAGAAGAGCCTTTAATCTGTTGCACTGTTCGACGTCTATGTTCTATACAAGGTTACAGATATACAGAAGGTCAACATTCAGTAAATTACTAACAGCAGGGAAAAAGCTGCTTATGAAGCTTTTGCAGGTATGTGTAAGCCTCTGACGAAAGAGGTTGCAACAGAGGATTGCCAGAGACTGGGCGGTCCTTGGTCACATTGGCTGCCTTTCTACGGCAATGAGAAGTTCAGATGGAGTCTGTGATTGAATGGTTAGCGTTCGCGATGGCCTGGGCTGTGAACTCAACCTTTTGTAATTTCGAACGGTGCTTGGCAGAGTAGTCGCTGTACTCGGTTATTGTGCAACGAAATATAACATTTTCCATGCTTCATCAGTACACTTTTATGAGGGTTCTCATGGAGATATTGCATTTTCAAGCAAAAGGACTCCTTCTCAGAGAATGTCAGCAAATGTAATTTGTCCACTAAAGACAGGGAAAAAATAGAGAAGAATGAGCCATTTGGTGTTTAATTTCACGCAGTGGTGTTGCTTCCTTCAAACAGCAGGGAACACAGACAGCAATGGAAAGAAGACAAGTTAGAAAGACTGGACAGTCCCAATAGAATCAGACATCTTATTCGTTTCCATATTATGAAAGTCTATGCAGGTCTTGGACAAATTTATGACTTAGTTGATCTGCATAGGCCAGTTAAAGTGCACAACTGGTTCAAAAGCACCTTTCTTGTTGGAAAACTCTGCAAGCCAAGAATAAAACCTAGGGCAATATAAGTTTTGCTTAATGTCCCTTCCACATTCCTCGATATCTTCAATGATCTGTGCATATATACCTCCAACTCCCTCCGCTGCTGCCTTTCTGTCGATTTATAACACACTATTTTATAATATCTGTCAATGACCTACGGACAACGCATATCAGGTCACTCTGCTGCGTTTTGAAAAGTATCATTCCGCCTCTCTGCCCAATTCCCTCAAATTGCCAACGTCCCTTTGGAGCCCCACACAATGCTCTTGAGAGTTTAGAATTCTTTTGAGTTTCATGAGATCCCATTTCGCCGCCCCAGATTTTTACAGTATCTTTTCTGCCAGACAAAGTTTGCAGCTATGATTGCCATTGACAGTTTATGCCCGTATCCCTTTCAGCTTGCGACTTCAGATGACACCAACCTCATGTTGTTTAAGATCTGAACTGCAACTGCTATGCAGTTGCCCATTCCCACGACACGTTCAAATCACCCTGACGTTTGTCTGAATTGTCCCAACCAGCTTTCTGTCGTCGACAAATTGTGACATCTAAATAATTTGTATAGACAGTGAATCGCTGAGGTACAAGTATAAATCACTGCAGTACCAAACTAGTCGCTAGCTACTCTTCATTAAAAATTGATGTACACCTACTCTGTGTTTCTTGAACACTGAGAGGTTCTCTATTGCTGTCAGTACATTTTAGATAGATAGATAAGATGAGGTAATATAAGGTAACGTAACGTATGATAAGGTCAGGTAATATAAAATAAGTTAAGATAGATAGACAGACGATTGGATACAGTGGCCACACGTTCAGATGAGAGACAGGGGATCCTGTAGTGACTAACGCCCCCTAGACACGACCCGCGAGGTTTGTCTACAATTTGATTGCAGAGAAATGTAGCAAATGCACAGCTTCTAAAGAAGCTCCCAGAGCAAAGCAATCTCAGACAGTAGAATTGGTGTCACGTTCGCAACCTTTCAAATCCTATAACCATCGACCGTCGCATCAATGTGTACCTTTTATTGGATGAACAGTTGAAATTCACTCCAAGTTCTGCAATCTGACACTTCAGTATAGCATCTTATGTTCCACTTTAAAATCAGTTCCAGCCCTGACGAGATATTCACAGCCATGATGCGCTCTGACACAGCACATCCCTACTACAAGCTAATGTTCTAACAGTGAGAGGTTGACAGAGGCTCAATATTATGGTTGTGAATGAGGTCATAGTACACTGTAGTTTGTGTGATCCCCTACTCTGTTCTGATAGTGGGAACTTTCGCTTTAAATAATTGAGCGATTATTCTCAAGGGGCATATCACCGCATTCTTCAGTTGTCCTCTGAACTTCACGTAGATCCAGTGTTTGTGCAGCAATTTAACTGCTGGAGAATGAAGTCCATTTCTAGTTAATGCAAAGGGTACTGAAGTCAAATAACCTATATTATACACCCGCTCATGCTTTGAAGTCACCGTAAACTGGATGAAATTGTCGGAAATAATAATGAGTAAAACATTGATTTCCCTCGGCTCTGCACCTCAGTGTCTTTGGGCCCGACATTTTGCTGTAAGCCCGAAGTGTCCAGAGCGCGCTGGTTCTTTCTAACATGTGTCTGATGATGAAATTGTTGAGTGGCAAATTGGGGACAACTTGGAAAAAGAATATGCGAAAGCAGAAAATGACTCAAATGCCTATCATTATCATAAATGAGCTTAATTTAAATTCTAGACAAACGAAACACAAAATAATTCAGAAAATAATAGATTTTGAGACACATAAAATGCCAGGTGGTGTTTTCTAAAATGCTTAGCGAAGCCACTGCTCCAAAATCCACAGTTCGTGTTTTTCTTTAGTACAGTATTTAATGTTCACATTCTGACAACAAACAGCCAGTAATTGTTTGAAGGTGAATACGATGGTGATCCAGGCAGAGCAGTCAATTGCTGCATAAAGCGGAACAGGAAGTTGTACACCAGCAGTCATGAGGGAGCTGAAACATAGCTGAACGATGAATTTGCCTGAACACTGGCACACTGTTCAGACATTGACGGCAAACACAGATCCTTGAGATTCACTCACTGACACACTGCCCCATTAATCTTGCTCAATTCCAGAAACCATCAAGGAGAAGTAGCACAAGGGGAGGTGGCGTTGCTTTTCGGACTTGGTGAGGTAATATCTTAGCTGTTATCAGAATCTTAACTCAATTAATGTTCATCATAGTGTACTAATACCCGACTTAAGAGCCAAAATAGAGGGTCTCGAAATTTAAAATAAAACGTTCATAAACCACTGATATCTGCAACCCCAGAGTGGACTGTCGTCAGCATGCCTGAAATGCCATCTGAATCCACCATGCCATGAACAGGGCACAACAACAAGCCATTGACAAGCTTCCACCTTGAGCTGAGCTGTCACTCTCTGACCTGAGGTCACCATTGCTCCTTCTCAGGCATGCAACAAAAGATCACCTCATACCAAACGACACGAAAAGCTGCCTATCCTGCCCTTCAGATTCACCGAAGTGGATACTCCGCACCCTATGTCCAATCCCAGTTCTGAGACATTGCCCGATTTAGTGTCATCACCCGGTCTGAAATCAACAAACAGAAGAAAACTATTCCGCAGATACCAAACTCAAATCAATCCCTGGTGTCAACATGGAAATATTGAAGCCGCAGCAATGCTCGTAGGAGAGGTACTTCGTCCGCTCGCTCTTGTTCCACCATGCAATTGGATCATAGTTCGTCCTTCAGGTCAAACGCAAGATCTCCAGTTCAACTCTCATACCATTTGGTCACTTTGTCCCAAGATCTATTTCAAACTTCTGCTCGGAAATATTACATACTTTCTCATCGTCCGCTCTCTGTGGCAGAAAATTGGATAAGTGCACCCCCCCCCCCCCCACCCCAACACAGTGTGTGAAGACATTTCTCCTTATCGTAGTGACATGTATCATTCGTCCGTACCCCTCGATGGTGGTTTATCTCTTCTACCCACCATCTCCCACTCTCGCCTTCCCCCGAAAGGTCAGAGCAAGCAGTCCTTCTTGCAATTAACTTCCATGGTCCTGATCAAATTTCGTGCGCTCTTACATCATCTCCCTTCACTGTCATTCTCCTAAACTCCCAATGACTATAGCTCGAAACAATCAAATATATTTTCACGTCTCTGACCTGCCGTCCTAAGAATCATTCTTTTCTGAAATCTCTTCATAGCCCAAGCGTCCTTGGTAAATAGTTTCAAATTTTACACAATGCTCCAGGTGTGATCTTACCAACACCCTTGTACAATTACAGCAGGACATTCCTTCATCAGTACTCGAATCGCATCACCATGACAGTCACCATACCATTCCCCTTCTTCAACGTTTGCATGGCTTACTTTCAGTGACGTTTGTCGTAGAATACGCAAGTCTCGTACCACCTCCACTCCCAGCCAATGTATCTCTCTTCAGATGGTAATCCACCTCGTTTTGCTCCCAAACGGGATAACTTCACATTAGATTAGATTAGATTACTTTACAGTGTGGAAACAGGCGCTTCGGCCCAACAAGTCCACACCGACCCGCCGAAGCGTAACCCGCCCATACCCCTACATTTACCCCTTACCTAACACTACGGGCAATTTAGCATGGCCAATTCACCTGACCTGCACATCTGTGGGAGGAAACCGGAGCACCCGGAGGAAGCCCACGCAAACACGGGGAGAACGTGCAAACTCCACACAGTCAGTCGCCTGAGGCGGGAATTGAACCCGGGTCTCTGGCGCTGCGAGGCAGCAGTGCTAACCACTGTGCCACCGTGCCACCCACATTATTGCACATCACAATGTGTTAGTCGCATGCTTGCTCAACAGCCCAATTGGTCAAATCACACTGCAAAATTTCTACCTCACTGAAGCATTATCGTTCACTCTCTCTCTCTGACTTGTGGTTCAGCATATAAGTCATTATTTACTGTTGTAAACAGCTAGGTTTCAAACATTGATTCCTGTTACACCGCGTTTGTCACTGATTGGCACGCAGAAATGATCCGTTAACTGCTACTCTTTGTTTCCAATCTGCTTGTCAGCTCCCCATCCATCTCAGTGGACGACCCAAATCTCATTATTACACGTCCTATCACCCAAAGCCCTTCATATACCCCAAATGTAGACTCTCCTACTTCTCGCATGCTGCCTGACCTGCTGTGCTTTTCCACCACCGCACATTTGGCCCTGATCTACTACAGATGCCAATCTCACTTCATCTCATCCAACAGTAGGGATACAATTCTATTCCAGAATCGAGAGAGGAAATGTGTCAGCATTGGCAGGGCCAAAAGAGGAAGTGATCGATGAGATTAATGCTTGGACAGGAGCATGATTTGGCTTTGGGTTAGACTGCGTCTATAAATAGGATTGCGTGTTTTATACTTATATGGATGAAAAGTTGACCACCAGACAGGCCACAAGGGTAGCGGTTAAAGGGTCTTTCGCAATGCTGCCTGACCTGTTGTCCTTTGCCAGCGCAATATTTTTCGACTCTGGCTTCGCGTATCAGTGAGTGTAAGCGCAGCGTGTGAGTGCATGTAGAAGGATCTATATTGGAGTGCGGATTGAACAGATCGAAGTCCAGGAACAAATGTTGAGGCTGGATAATGTTCAGTATCTCATCATTTCATCAGTTTAACAATAAGATCAAGAGGCAAGATCACCACAATCTTCAACTGCTCTCTGAATTTAGCCTGGGTCACAGCGTAAATTCCAGTATTTGTGCAGCAACTCAGGAGCTGTAGCATGAAGCCTATTTCTTGAATATACGCAGGTATATAATACACTGCACCCAGATCACCGATTCGCTCAAGTAAAGACGTCACCATTAACACTGCCCACAATAGGATGAAATTGCCTGAAATAACAAACAATAAAATGATAGATTTCCTTCGACTCTCCATCTCAGCATCTCTTGATCTTTCCCTATTTGAGTGAGCCCGGAGTCTTCTTCGGGCTTTGCTGCTCACCAAAATGTGTCTGACAGTGAAAACATTGAACAGTAGAATCAGCAAAAATGGAAGACTGGGTGTGAGAATGTAGTGAATAACTTCAGTTGCGGCCCATAACTGTAAATTAGCATCACTCAGATCGATACCACAAAACACTGGGTCATTCAAAAGACGATACACTTTGAGATACATAAAGTACCAGGTTGTGTTCTTTAAACAACTCAGCACAGTCACCATGGTGAGAATCGCACCTGCAGTTTTTACACAACAATATTTAGTTTTCAGCTTTGGTAAACAAATGGCTACAAATCGATCGAAGATGAATGCAACTGTGAACCAAACAGAACAGTCAGTGACAGCATAAAGCAGGGCAGCATGAATGATACACACATCCGTATACTGCAGGAAAATAAATTGTTCTGAATAAAGAATAGGAATATGTCTCAATATTAGGTCAAGAATGACAACCAGTAAATCTGCCACTGCCATGGCCACGAGGTAGCGAGTGATGCATCTTGACAAGCCACAGTTTCCAAGGGAAAGGATCACAATCGTCACGCCAATAACTGTTGTAAAAGAAACACTATATTACACACTGGAATGCATGAGAGATCTAACTTATTCCTCCCGCATGTACGAGTTCCGTCAACATATTCTCTCTCCACCATGAATGGAGAATAGCAGCAATGTTCGATAAATACAAAGTGCCATCATCTAACTAATCAAGGCTATTTCAACTATGTATTGTAAATCTGCATCAGCTGCTGACTAGACGGGCAAAGTCAGAAAGCAATTAGGATTATCATTACAGCTTGAGGAATCCAACATGCTGACAGGGTGCAACAGTAGCATTCTGGGAACCGTCACTGAAAGTGTGCGAGAGTGCATTTCTGATTAGGTGAAAGCACACGGTGTGTCTTTGTCCTCAGTTAACTCTGTTCTCATTCTGTGAATATGGATGTTGATATGGAAGCACAAAGCAATGTACTTACTCTTTGTGTCAAATATCTTGAGCTCTCCTTCCCTTCTGTTCACACAATGACACATGTCTTGATTCTGTCTTTCCCTTTCTCTTTCTCCCTATCTTTAATTTAGATTTACTGTCACATACATACACGTTACATGTATACATTGACAAATGCAATGCACACAAGCGCACCACACACTCACACACACACATACACACACACACACACACACACACACACACACACACACACACACACACATACACACACACACACACACACACAAACACACACAAGCAGTGTTGAAAACTTGAAAGGAAAGACCAGTTTCTTATGCCCACTCTTTCTGTTGAATTGGTTTGTGTGATCTGAAAGTGGATTCTCATTTCCAAGTAATTCGACTGATTAGCAAAGAGTACGAGGTGTATTGTTTCCATCCAAAATGTCTCCAAATTATCAATTCCATGCCACAGTATACAGAACATGTTGACGGAATAGTGTGCTCACGTTCTCCCGATTGAAACAGGTCTCAACGGGAGTGAAGAACGAGTCCGCACCAGAGTTTAGAGAGATCAAATTCTTTCTTTGTAACTTATACCTCGTCCAAGCTCTTCGGTTATATGACAACTCATCATTCTGTACTGGGTAGGCAAAATGTCCTCGTCATGAGCAACTGGTCTAAAGTCCATACTTTTTGCGAACCGGAATTACAAACAAACATAGACTATCTGGCCTTCAGTTCGTCTGCGACTACTTCAGTTGCTACATACTTAGGTTACCCGTTTCCAAAGCAGACAACGTCATTTAAAAATATTAATATCAGTTTGATCGTATTTTCAGTTACAAAGCACAAAGGTAACGAGATGGTCCTCACCAAGAGAATGGACACGGGATCTGAATACTTACGAGGGACACTGATGGCAGCGAGAACAGGATAGTAAATCTTTTCGACATCTTGAAAAACTCCTTTTATTTCAAACTCTTCTTCGAAAAAAGATACAATACCAATCAAGTCCATGACCAATCCTTCGATTGTTGCAAAATAGGTTCTGACTCAGTCTGAGAGATCCAATGAAGTGATGCCCATATTTATGGCAGTCAGGCAGAAACCCCAGGGATATTATGAGGGAATTCTGTAACTCACATTAATTAAATATACTGAATGCACACATTTATTGGACCATCCTTAATAGAATTGTTTACCATCACAGAACGACTATGTTCAGTTAACCTCTTTCGATGCAAGTACATGTGCACTCGCAGAAACCTCACAGGGTGAGTCAACGACATTGTCTCTCTGCATAGAAACTTCATGTGGAGAATTATGGTTTAAAATGGGCACGCATTGACAGTGCAAAAAGTTGTTCCATCCTTACAGCGAATTCACAGGAAGTTAGAGCACAGAGTGTGCGTGCAAAGACTTCGGAGACAGAGGCTGATTTTCGTTTGTACTTACATTGGCTGCATTGCCCATGGGATACCTTGAAGGAATTGACTGGGTACTTCAAAAAAGATTCAACTTTACTTCCGCTCAGTATGTACAGTCCCAACAACAAGACGTACTGTCATAAAGTACTGTGACATAGAAAAGCACCTTCGGCCAATCTGCTCTGTATAGGTCACAAACAAATTATCAACGCATCCACCTGCATTATCGCCGTGATCTTGCATGCCTTGGCTTTGCAAGCTCATATTTGAAATCATCGTCAATGTTGGGAGGATTGTTGCCTCTACCACCCTTCCCACAGTGGCAATACCTCACTAAAACATGTAGTTACAGAAGAGACCAGTCGTCCCATCGTGTCGGCGCTGAGCCATCATCAACACGACTCCTTCTTTCATGCACTCGGCCCACACCCTTGAAATTTATGACATTTCAAATCAAGTACATTTATAAAGGCTGTGATTTTTCAACCCTAATATAGGCCGTGCACTTTGTACCCATAGAATTGAAGGGATATTCTCGTATCTCCTCTATCCGTCGCCCGCCTTTCACATGAATAAAATGTGCCCTTGTTATTGAGACTACAACTGAGGGATACAGCTGTTCCATATTCAACGTGTCGAATCCTCCAAGACTTTATACCCATTTGTCAGTGCCCTCTCAACATCCTTTGCTGTGGAGAAATCAAACTTAGATAATCCAGTCTCTCTGCAGAGATAAACTGCCACTTCCTCCACAACATCCCATTGAATCTCCTCGACAACTTCTCGACGGCAATTACACATTTGCTACATTGTCAAGATCAGAGCCTCATGCAGTACTCCATATGCCGTCCCGTCAAATTCCTGTTCGGGACCAACAGTAAGAGAAACTGATCAGGACATGCGAGATTAGTAAAATATCTTGCGATTAAACTTAAGTCTGGCTCCGCTGTCCACACTCACTACTCCTGCCTGTCCACCGTTGCCAAAGCATACGCCAGGACAGCGATGGAACAATCTCGAATTGCCCGCATGAGTGCGTCAGCAACAAGAATTAAGAGGCTTGATACCATCCAGGACAAAGCAGCATTCCAGATTCTCCCACACAATCCACATGTGAACTATGCACTCTGAAACTTATCCCGGCATGACCAAAGCAAAGTTACCCCAATGTTTCATGGCTGCAATGCAAAACTTTCATAATAGATCTTGAAGACTTTCCAGAGACAAGCCAATGCGCAACAACTTGTGGAAGGTTAAGGGTAACAGAGACATGCGAAGACCAACACTTGCAGTTTTCCTTCAAACCTTCAACCCAACCATTATGGAATTTTGACACATTTGCCCCAGTGACACTTTATTCAAGTTCTGTCATTCTTCTCTCATGATACTGTGGGTCTGTCTACAGAACGAAGGCTGCACAACGTGGTAGACTGATACCGTCGACATGTTTTCATTCATTTCATGCAGATATAAAGGTGAATTTACTTACCGGAAGTTTAATGAATCCATTAATTTCTTTACCGCAGACCAATGATCAGACTGAGATGGAGGTTTTTTTTTAGTCAGGAGCGCGACCAAAGTTTACAGGTGAAAACAGAACAGTGAAGTTAGAATTCTGGCCCGTATGTAAAACCATAAAACGGTCAAGAAGTACCACACTGTTTCAAAGCAGGAGGCATGTTCTCAATGATAAAGAACATTCAGAAGCCAAGGCGAGGTCATAATCGAAGTATACCTGCAGGACTAAAATGAGGAGAAATGCCTTCCCCCAACGAATGACGAGAGGCAGTTGAGACCTTTGCCACAGAATGTGCATAGGTAATGCTTCGAATGTTTTTTGGGCGCAGTATACAGTTCAAAAGGGAGGTAATGTGGCTGCTATGGATGAAAGCATCATAAAATATTGGAAGGTGTTTCCCAGTCGGTTTCAAATGATTAGGACGATTACTACCCCAAGCAGTTCTGTTAATCTTATATCCAAAGATAAGTAGTATGTTTGGACAATCGTGACTTTGTGTTATGAATATATCAAAGGGAACATGATTGTGATAATTTGCAAACGATATTGTAATGAATACACAAAAGATTAGGTTTAGCAGTAGCGAACACATTTTGGAAAGTTTGAGAATAATTAGGTCCCCTGTGAAGGATAGAATTTAATCCTTGATTTTCTGGGGAGCCAGGGAGGAGATTGCAGAGCATATGGTTTTCATCACTATGTTATGTACAGGAATAGGAAAAAGAAGACTGGAGGATAGCAAGTGTTCTCCCATTGTTCAAGAAGTGGAGTGGGCAACCTTTGTAATTGCAGATCTGGGAGCCTTACGTCGATTGTTCGTAAAGTGTTGGTAAAGTTTGTCAGGAATATGATTTATAATCACCGAGAAAGGAAAAGTTTGATTAGGATACTAAACAAAGTGCTGTGAAGCGTAAGTCATGCCTCACAAACCTTACTGAATTCTTTGAGATAACCAAAGAGGTGAAACAGAATGACGTAATGTATGTGGATTTCAGTAAGGTCTTTGATAAATTTCCCCACGGTAGGCTCTTGCACATAATGCAGAGGCAGGGGATTAAGAGTGATTCAGCGGTTTCTATCAGAATTTGGCTGGCTGAAAGAAAACAGAGGGTAGTGGTTAATGGGAAATGTTCATCCTGTTATTCAATTACCAGATCGGAAGGATCTATATTTAGGCCAGTGATGTTTATCATTTTTATAAATAACCTGCATGAGGGCGTAGAAGGATTTGAGATTAAATTTGCCCCAAACACGAAGGTAGTCAGATCTGTGGATACTGTTGCACGATGTCGCAGGTTACAGAGGGAAACTGAAAATCTGCAGAGCTTGGCTGAGCTGTGGCAAATGGAGTTTAATGCTGACAAGTGCCAGGTGATTCACTTTGGAAGAAACAATGGGTCCAAATACTACTGGTCGAATGGTGAGGTTGTGGGTTGGGTAGATGAACAGAGAGATCGCGGTGTCCATGTATACAATTTCCTGAATATCTCGACTCATTTTGATAAGGTTGTTAATAAAGCATGCGATGTGTTAGCTATTATTTTCCAGGAATTCAGTATCGGGACCATGAGGCAATGCTACAGCTGTTCAAAAAATGCTCTACTGCAGCCGCACTTGTATTATTGCAGAAAGTTTTGGACACCTAATTATAGAAAGAATACGAAGCTTTGGAGAAGATTTCGAGGACATTTAGTTGGATTTTGCCTTGTATTGAAGGCTGCCATATGAAGAAATCCTGAGGGACTTGAAGTTCGTTTTGCTCGTGTGTAGAATGTGAAAGGTGACTAAATTGGGATATGCAAGGTAAGTAGAATGATAGAAAGGGTGGACAGTGACACCCTTTTACGCCGGATGTTGATGGCTCGCGTGAGAGGATATAGCTTCAAATTGAGAGCTGATAGATATTGTATAGATGTCAGTGGCCTTTTCTTTGTTCAGTGCAGTAAGAGCGTAAAACACACTTCCTGCATCAATAGTAATTTCGCCAACCTTAAAGCATTAAAATGGTCATTGGATCGATATATGAATGCAAATGGACTTGTATTTGATAGATCGGCATATGTTTCACTGGTCGGCTGACAGGTCTGCACTGCTTTGTGATTTGGAGATGCTGGTGCTGGACTGGGGTGTACAAAATTAAAAATCACACAGCACCAGGTGATAGTCCAACAGGTTTATTTGGAAGGACGAGCTTTCAGAGCACTGCTCCTTGATCAGATGGTCGTGGAGAATAACATTGTAAGAATCAAGACTTATAGTAAAGGTTTACACTGATTTGTCACTAATTAGTGAAATTATATGTTGTTTGTTCAGTCCAATATATTTTAAAATGACCATGTTGGTTTCAGTTCTTTCACAGGTAAATCGCAAAATCTTTTTAAAAGTTAGATTCTCAAGTGAACTTTAACATTGGTATCACGCTGGCCAATATAATGCATTGAAAGTGTGAGTTGCCCTTTGTCAGGCTGTCTGTGCCACAGGGGTCAGACTGTTTCTAAGGAAAAAATAACGGATTTATTGAACCTTACAATGAATCATGGAGTTTTTCAGGAAAGTAAAAAATAATTCTGCAAGTACACCCACAAACGTATATGGATATATGTGCATGTGCGCGAGTCTGTGCCGGAGTGGGGGGGTGGAGGGGGAACAGGTGTGGTTGCGAGTGTCTGTGAGAGAGTGTGTTGATGTGAGGGTTGAGTGTAAAGGGTATACGTTTGTGAGATGGTGCGTGTGAGAGTGTGGGTGTGCATGAGTGAGCGTATGAGACAGGGTATGCATGCATGTATGGGTCTGTACGAGAGTGCGTTTGTCTGCAGAAGTTTGTGTGTGTTTTGTGTGTGTGTCTCTGTGTCAACAGTGCAATGGGGTCACCTGCCGTGTGATATGCAGCCAAGGTCCCGTTTGAGGCCATCACCATTGGTACCTCCATGAGTAAAGTTCAATTGAAAATGTAACTTTTAAAAACGTTTTCCGAATTACACATGAAAGAACTGAAACTACGTGGTCATTTTAAAAAAATGACAGACTTAAACAATCCAGGTCTTTTTCACAATATAATTTCATTTACATCACACTGTAAACTTCGGTTTAAATTTTGTGTCCTTCGCTCATATTTTCCACAACCACCTAATGAAGGAGCAGTACTCCGATAGCTAGTGCTTCCAAATAAACCTGCTGAGCTATAACCTGTTGTTGGGTGATGTTTTAACTTTGTACTGCGTTGTAATGTTCTATATTCTATGTTCAATGCTGTTGTTTGCATAGAGACAATTGGATGAGTATGGTAACAGAAAATTACATGTGTGACTATTTAAAGTTCTGCCATTCCATGCCGTTCCGTTGGAAAAGTCTCACACAAGACATTAACACCAGATTATTCGAAGTACAAGGCTTACATGTACATCTACACCATTCAGTGTAATGGAGTTTTGAGCGTAACAGATAGAATGGAATACAACCCCACGACCACTGCCACTGATGGACATCAGAAATATGGGAACACCACTCCAGGCAGGTTCACCTCCATAATACTATCCATCACTACATGGAAATTATTCATTTGACGACATGAACGTCACTTGGATACAAATTCTGCAAGTTTCTCCCTAATGACATTGTTGGTGTGTCGAGCATTGTCATTTTCCAGGCTAAACGGCATGCTGACAATTAACGGGTTTCACCCATTTAATTCAGAGATGAGGAGGAATATATTCTCTCGGGGGCGGGGAGGGGAAGCGAATCTGTTGAATTCTTTGCCACTGAGGGATGTCGAGCTTTAGATGGATATTGGATATATTTCCAATCTGGAAGGGAAACAAGGATTATGGAGAAGACCAAGTAAATGACTTTGCGAATCTGACCTTGACCAACGAATGGAAAGAATTCTAAGAGGCCAACAGAGGGTCAAAGCAGGAAGAATGTTCCTGATGACAAACGGAATCTGGAGTAACGATGAGGTCACAATCTTAGGAGACAGGTATATGCTGAGTTTTTAACTAGGCAGAATGGTAGACCTGTGTAATTATTTCCACTGAACGCGTTGGAGTTAAATACTTTCAGGGTTGCGGTTGTTGGTTTGTTCACTGAGAGTTGTCATGGAGACGTTTCATCACGATGCTAGGTAACTTAATCAGAGCGACTTTCCTGAACCGTTGTGATTTTAATCGGCTTGATATTTACTTTCTACGGTCGGATAAGGTGGTTGGTGCGATTTCCGGTTTTGATCGACAGTGGTTATTGGATGGGGTCTTTTTCTACATTCTTGCCGATGGCATTCTATATTGAAAACCAGGTCTCAAGTAATTCCTTGATGTGCAATGCGTTAGCTAGCTTGCTCTAAAACGATTACATTATTCCAGTCAAATTGACGGTCTTCCTTGACTCTGTGTACTGAGATGAGGGAACATTGGTTGTATAGTTTTGCACCTACTTGCGGTTCATGTTTCCAGATTGCTTAGTTTTTTTGCCAGTGTGTCGTATGTACTGTTTAACGCGATCATTTCATGAAATATTTATATTTTGCTAATCTGCATGTTGCGAGTATGGTATCTTTTTACCTTGTGATTAGTTTCGATACTGTGGTTGTGGGTTGACGTTTTACGATGACTCCCAATGGTCATTGTTGTCTGGTTGTCATTTCTGATCTGTTCTTGATATGTTATTGGTCCGTTGACCAATGTGTTGTTCTCGTGTTGTCTTTTTGATCGGTATCAGCAGACAAAGCTGTTGGTATATCCGTTGTTTCTGACAACCGTATGCACGTATTCTTCCTCATTTTTGAGTGGGACTGGTGTCTTGCAGTGCATCATAGCTCGATAAAATAGGTTCCTGACACATCTCTGTGTGTGGACGTTGGGGTGGTTGTTGGTGTAATGAAAGATTTGATCCATATGGGTAGCCTTCCTATATGCTTCGGTAAGAATTTCACCGGTGGTCACTTGTTCCACCATGATTGTCGTGCTCCTTTTCTCCGGTGAGTTTGAAACTCGTGAATATTCTGTTGATCAGAAGGCACATAAGAAAGATACCCACTCAGACCAAATTGTTATGCACAACAGCAATCTTTACAACGTGCACAAGTAGATCTGTGTCAGGACACAATACAAAATAAAGAGAGCATTATCAACACACCAGATGACGCAAAAATGAGGAAGAACCCTACACGAGGTCTTCAGAAACTACAGACATCCAAGACCTAGTCCGTCAAAACCTGTCAGGCAGATAAGACAAAGAGGGCACTGCACACTCAAATGTAGTTGTCACTTTGTCTTACAACAAGAACGTATCACAAATGACAACCAAACTCCCCCGACCACTACAAATCATGATAACACACTAGCCCACAACCAACCTATACCATCTACTAACACAGATGAAAAATGACAAACACAAAACACGCAAACCAAAGTAACATGAAAAATCCCGTGGAACAAGTGACATAAATATTTCATCGGACAGACCAGAAAAAATTAACAATCCAGATTCATGCACACAATCTACCAGCAAAACTGTACGACCAACTTTTCTTCATCTGAGTACATTCAGGCAAGGGGGGTGGGGTGCATCAATTCAGATTGGACCCCTAGCCATCGGAGGGCAAGCTCAGCAGCGACAGGCATAGGATTTCCTTCAGTTGATCAAACCAGAGTGCCATCAGAAATAATGTAGTAAGAGATCCGACATACAAACTGCAGCAGAGCGAAATCGGCAACGTAAGGACCCAAAAAGGATCATAACAATATCAAGCAGAGGAGAACAACAACGCTTCACAACAGTCCCACTGATGATATGACATAACATAGTGATCAAACGTCTGTATGACGACGCACCAGCTCAGCGAGCAAAGCAACTGCTGCATCTACAACGTGATCTATAAATCTTCGTGAAAAACTTTGAATGTTTTTGGCAGGAGTTGTAAAAATTCTAAGTGGACATGTTGCGGCGAAGCTTGGGAGAAAACAACATAAATAGCAGAAATAGTTTATCAATTGACATAAAATGCTAGGGAAGATGGTCAGCTGAAGAAGTAACAGGAATTGCAAAATCTGCTCCAACAGCTCACACTCACTTCCATCCGAGGACACAAAGGAGACTTACACATCTATCAAAGTACCACTTGCACGTCCACAAATGTCATTTATCGCATCCTTTGCTCCCAATGCTGTCTCCTTCACAATGGGGTGTCTGGCTGCCTTCTCGCAGAGTGCTTTCGGGAACAATTCCGTGACACCCGCACAAATCAATCAACCCCACTGTGACCGAACATTTCAAATTACCCCTCCCAATCTGCCGAGGGCATGCAGGCCCTGGGCCTACGACACAGCCACTCCCTCACCACCCGACTATCTTCCACCTCGGAACCCTTCAATCCCATGGCATCAATGTGGAATTCACCAGTTTGCTCACTCCCCCTCCATCCAACTTACTCCAATTCCAAACTTCCAACTCAGCACCCATCCTCATGACCTGTCCCACCTGTCCATATTCCTTCCCACATGTCTGCTACACCCTCCTCTCCGACCTATCACTTTCCCCCTTCCTCTATCCACCCATTGCACTCACATTTACATCCCTCCCAGCCCCACACTATCCCATTTACCTCTCCACTCCTGAAGCTTGCAGCCTCATTACTGATGAAGGGCTCCCACCTGGAATGTCGATTTTCTAACTCCTCGGATGCTGGGCATTTTCAGCACCACTCTAATCTTGAATGAGTATGCAAAGTCAAGGCTTGGAGAATCAAAACTTTACAGAAGGAATATATGACATGTCAGAAGATGCGGAGAGTACACAAACGATCTTGGGATAAAAGTGTAAACTTGCATACTGAGCAGGAGCGAACAAGCAATTGTCGTTGTTTGTTTAGAAACAGCTGGATAAGAACATCCTTTCGTATGCTGACACATGGCCCTGTGCCAGGCTGGTTCAAAGGCTGGGATTCAGCACAAGACAGAAGGGAATAGTTAACTGCCCAGTCAACAAAGTTAAGTAATTGCAATTGGAGATAAAAGCTTATGGTAAACATTGTTCAGTTAATGTAAAGACCGAGAGTTATGCACCTATGACGAGACATGCACAATTTAAACCTGATTTTAAGTGGATGTAATCAATTAAGAGTACAATTGGTTTGTAAGAGCCAATAGTAGCCAAAACGGATGTGTTAATGCAGGTGTCCTTTTGGTCGAGAAGAGACACCTGCAAGATTAAAGGATTTCTTCCCATCGTTATGTGGCTGGACAGGTTTCCCAAAGCAATTGATTTGAGGTGAACTTCACGAAACTGGCCATAAATTAAAGCCAGCTTTCACTCAAGTGACTGTGTTAATCCATTTGCTTCAGAATCCAGACAGGCTGCAGCTGCCCACAGACGGTCTGCGGCAATTCTTACCCTTCCACATCTTTGCAAACAAACGGTTTGCAAACACACTTGACCGCTGAAGACCCTGCAATACGCACGTGAGTCTGCAACTGAATAGGATAATGGAATGTCAACATTGTGGCAGTCAGACGCATTCAGTCATTCTTCAGACACGGATACACGCAACACTCGTCTTTGGAGGAGGTGACGTGCATCCAAGACCAACCAAAATGGGCACAATCGTGACATGCAATCAATACACCAACACCTGGTTGGATCTGATCGAACAGGTTCGTTGAACCACTTCAAGTCATGGGAAGACCCTCAAGACATTCCGAAAAGTGAGCAAAGATTTGGAAGGATAAGAATTGCCACACACGCCGCTCAGCATAGTAGAATGAGAATAGAAACCAAAAGGGAAAACAGCTCCAAAATCATAATAAAAAGATTAAGATATCACCACATGGAGCCGGTCAAGTTCTACTGTTGTGGTGTACGATCATACCATAAGACCATAAGACCATAAGACATAGGAGTGGAATAGGCCATTCGGCCCATCAAGTCCACTCCGCCATTCAATCATGGCTGATGCGCATTTCAGCTCCACTTACCAGCGTTCTCCCCGTAGCCCTTAATTCCTCGAGACAACAAGAATCTATCAATCTCGGCCTTGAAGACATTTAGCGTCCCGGCTTCCACTGCACTCCGTGGCAATGAATTCCACAGGCCCACCACTCTCTGGCTGAAGAAATGTCTCCGCATTTCTGTTCTGAAATGACCCCCTCTAATTCTAAGGCTGTGTCCACGGGTCCTAGTCTCCTCGTTTAACTGAAACAATTTCCTAGCATCTACCTTTTCCAAGCCATGTATTATTTTGTACGTCTCTATTAAGTCTCCCCTTAATCTTCTAAACTCCAACGAATACAATCCCAGTATACAAAGCTAAGTAAACTATAAATGGTGGAGTATTGTAAATCGTTAATTGATTCTATGTTTGCTGTTTCAGTATTAGTTGTGTTCAAAAACGAATATTATTATTTGTAAAATTCGACATGCAGTTCTTTGCTCCGAGTATGTGTAAAACACACAGTGTGGCAGGTGCAATAAACATAACACGAAAGACTAAGCAACTTCACCCTTCTGCCAGTCCCTTTTGATCAAAATTATAAACACACCGTTTGATAATCATTCACTCCAGCAACAAGACGTACTAGCATCAGTGTGTAATGTTTACAAACACAATGCTGCTTCCTCCGACTGCGAGTTGCCATCTGTTTCCGAGAAATTGTTGGAATCATTCGTACATCATCATGTGATGAGGCCGGGAAAATGGAGGGCTGGGTTGGATGATCTGCCATGCGTCAACTTAATAAGTAGAACTGGCTCACAGCGTAGAATAACCTACTCCTGCGCCCATTCCCTAACCGACCTTTGAATTTCATGGAGTCACTGTTGGGTGTATATACTTAGGTATCGCCCAAGCGCAATTATTTTTGAAACCGATCGCCGCAGAAACGTTTGCTCTGTAATTATAGTATGTTGACCCCGTCTGCAAACAGAACAGGTCTGAGGAGACTTTTCACAATGTGGATGTCTCGTCGACTGCTGCTCCCATTTCCGAGCCAGAGCAGTTTTCATTCTGACGCTAAAATACCCGATATCACGGGCAATGAGTTTAGTTATCAGATATTTGCAGCATTTTCTTTATCACCTGGGGAATGGCCAAGAAATATCAAATGTTGTTTAATGTACATAATATTGCATTTTAAAAAGTCGAATCAAGGTCGGATCTTCATTGTGAAAGGTGGGGCCTCAAGTATTACAATAGAACTGATGGACCTTTGAGTTCAGGTGGGACTTTCTCTAAAATGGAGACACAAGTAGACACGGCAGTGAAGCAGGCTTTTGACAGACTGGCCTTCAGTCAGGTCATTGAGCAGAGAAGTTGAAAAATTATGTTGCAAATGCACCGGACGTTGGTGAAGTCGCTCTTTTAATGCCTTCAGTTCATGCCACCTTGCTACATGATGGATGGTATTAAGCTAGAAAGAGTGCAGAAGAATTTTGTGCATACGTTTTCAGTAATCAAGGGACTAAGTCATAGGGAGAGGTTGGACACGCTAGGATATTTGTTCCCTTATTTCTTTGTCCAGATGTTGCTGCTCAATATTTTCATCAACTCATACATTTTAGTGAGTACCATCGCTCGTAGGAAGTTCGGGGCTCACAGCACTGTGAAACATCCCAGAGACTCTAATGTGCAGATTCGAAGAAAGTCCATTGTTTTACTTTTTGTTCTTTATGGCGATTTCGTCTCGTGGTGGTAACGTTAAGGGTGATTTCAATAAAACAGCGGCCGTGTAATCATTTGCCGTATGTACCTACAAATTCCGAGAAACGGAATGTGTCCTCCAGGTCCTGAGTTGCCAGATAAACAGTGGGATCTGCACTGCGACTCAGGTTACGTTCAGAGGAGAAGTCAAGAATGTTGTGATATATCCCTTCATTCGAATCGCTCAATTAATTAAACGGTGAAAGCATTGAATTGTTCCCGGCATCAAAATGGACTGGAGGGCCAATTGTGAACAAAAAACTAAGTCTGTTATAATGTGACCTCAATCACATTCATGGTATAGATTCACTGACACACCTTCACTATCAGAACACTGACTAGCAGTAGGAGCATGATGAATTGGAGTGCATCAGCGTTGTGAGTATCCAGTCGGGGGGCAGTACTGGATCTTGAATTGGTACATTAAGGGTACATAGAGAAGATTCAGGCTCAGGCATACCTTGTAAATTTCGGCACTTCATCCATGAGATATTGCACATTGCTGCGACTGAGCATCGATGCAGCAGAGTTTGAATGACTTGATACTGATTCTGCTGCCTGAAGTTGGTTAGCTCTGGGTTGCCCTTATAAGTGGACAGCCTTGTGTAGGGAGAGTTCATGAAAAAAACTTACACATTGCAGCGTCTGTGTTTGTTACCACTGCATTCATTCGTTATTCCTTTGATCTTAGATTATTTTAACTTCCCTGACCTTACCTTAAAATATCTTGCCTCATCTGACCTTATCATATCATACCTTACCTTATCTTACCCGTCTAACTATCTTATCGTGCCTTATCTTGCCTCATGCTATCTTACCTCATCGTATGGTTTCTTTTCTGCATGTCAGCGTCCTTGCTGAACTGGAAAGTATTGTTGCAGGCTTTTCCTCACCATACTAGGTAACATCATCAGTAAGACGCTGATGAAGTGCTGGTGTTATATCCCACTTACTATTTATGTGTTTAGGTTGGTGATTTCATTACCTCAAACTAAACTGCAAATATTTTCAAAACACTTTTTTTGTATCTATCTAGCCAGCAAAAATACATTGCCAATGAATCCTGAACCGGTCAGCGTTCAGGTAACGTAGCGATAAAATGCATCAATATTTTGTGTAGTTGTAGCCTTTGACGAGTATGGTACTGCAGGGTCTATGCTTTGAATCCAATCATACACGATATATATATATATATATATTCATGATTTCGATGGTGGCTTCAAACGTAATATATCACAGTTTGTAGATGACTGAAAGCTGTGGGAAGATTCAGTAAACCTCAGTAATTTTGAGCGTGTGGTGTTAATGGGCAAACGTGCTGTAGTTGTAGTTCGGGTGTGAAACGATATGAGGGTCGTGGGGTTTCGAATTCCCCAGCGGAAAGGGGTACAGGCAGAAACTTCCAATGGCAGTTAAAAGCATAGCTTTGTATGGCGGATAGGATAATACATTAATGGGCGCATGAGACCCAGAAGAAATCGCAACAGTGAGTATCATTTTTTGTAGCTCCAAACAGGCATTCATAATTTGAAGGAATTTGGCAGACAGGTGGCTAGATACTTTTCAACGCGCAAACGAGGGAGCTGTAACACTTTGTCGGTCGTATAATGAGAGGCAACATAAAATAGGGTGTTACAATTCTTAAGCGAATACAGCAGGAGAGAGAGGTGGAGGTATCATGAGCAGAGATCATTGGCGACTTTGAGAAATGTGGACAGAGCAGGAAATAAAGCGCACATCATCCCCAATATTATTCATTGGATTGCAGGTTTTCCCAGCAAGCGAGGTGATATTGGACTTGTACATGAGTTTCAAGAAGGCACAACAAGCTTTTTTCTTCCTCAGGAGTTTTTGGAAAATCGCATTTCGATGGGAATCTGTACATTTGCGCCAAACGAAAGATTCTATCTGGGTGTATAACGATTTAGCACTACAACTGCTCCGCCCAGCACTGTAAGACAATACGAAAACTTGTTTTCACAGCCCAGAGCATTACAAATGCCAACCATTCATTCAAGAGTACGATCTGCACTTTTCATTTCCGTAGGAAGGTAGTCAACATCATAAGTGATCCTCCTCTCATCCCGTAACAATACCTTCAAACCTCCTCTCTCAGGCAGAATGTACAGCAGCAGACATATACATGTCAATAGGTTCAACAACAGTTCCTTCCCTGTTGTTTTTGACAACTGAATGGAACTCTCGAATTTTTCTCATGTTGGCCTTGCTCTGGGTTATCTCCTCTGCAGACGTAACCTTCGCTGCCTGGTTCTGTCTAAACACCCTATGATCTTTATGTTCCTGTACGTAATTATCGGCTTTTACTGCACGCAAAACAAAACCTTTCACTGTACTTAGGTAAATGCGATAAATGCACATCAAATCAAAACGAACTCAAACACAATTTATTTTTATATCAGCTGGAGTGTGGTCAATCATTGTAGGCACCAAGACAAAGGAGATACGCGAAGGCATTGGGAGAGAACGAGAGAGAGTGGATTTGAGATCTGCAAGGGCTGATCCCAAGGATGAGCAACTTTAGTGATGAGAAGAGATTTAAGAATGTGCGGACTGGTTTCCTTGAATGGAATGAATGCTGAGACATGGAGATCTGATCGGGTTTGTCAAAGATGTGAGCAGTGTTGGAAAGTGAGGCGACCAAGACACTGCTCCCATTCAAAAAGGGAATACGAACTAGGAGAGGGCAGCATGAAACGAATGTGTAAATGAAGTACGTGTGATGTGAGGGAAATATTTATTCGAGAGTAAGTGATTAGGATCTAGAATGTACTGCATGGTCGTGTTTTGCAGGCAGGTTTAATGGAGTGAATTCAAGAGGGGAAATTAATGGTGTGGAGTGATAAGAGAGAAATGCACTGCATTAGCACACGGCGAGGGTACCTTTGCAGCATCGATTGATTGGATGACCTCCTGTGATTTAAGATGAATTTGGAGTTATAAGTGTAATGCGTGCACACATAAGGCGGCAGGCCAACAGTTGGGTAATGAGGCGAGAGTCGGTGGAAATATGGACACAGTGGACCCACTTTTGACACCATGCAGGGGTACAAAGTCTTTCGTTGTCTGACCGCCATGCTTAATCAAAATATGAATAGCCTTACTGACACTGATTCCATCAGCAAGGCACAGTCACAGCAGTGTTTCCCATTTACAAGAGCCACTGCAGCATCTTCCAACTTTAATTTCCATACTTGCCACTGACAAAACGAGGAGCAACAGAAGAGGAGGTAGTTGGGGGCAGGTTGTGCCAACCTCTGTGTAACATAAACACACACTATCCCATTTGGGAATGACAGCAGAGGTTCATTAATTTCGCTGGTTCCGAATCCTGTACTCTATTGCTAAAGACAGGGTCCCCATGCCATGTCAGACCTGCGTTGTTTCAAGAAGGTAGTTTATTTTCATCTCCCCTGTTTGTGTGATGCTTTGGAATAGGCATTAAATGCTGGGCATCATATGCGGCGCATTTGCATCTTGATTGATTATAAACAATCATGCCAAACGATCTCGCTCCAAGGAGCTTGTGACATTGCCCTTGGGCATTCTTCCCTGGCAATTTCCTCCCAAATTTTCTCCATCCTGGAGACCACACTGGAAATGGGATCACTCCCTTTGCCTCAGTTGCATTCTCCTGTCACCTCAACAAAATGATGGATCAGTGGACAGCAACGAGAGCATTCCCAACTCAGTGATGGTTGGCCAGGCATCGGGACTCACACATTGTAAATCGTCTCCTCGCCCCTGTTATGTCGTCTTTACTGTTTGGTTTTCGAACACTGGCTTCTCGACAAACAAAAGTACATTAAAAAATAGAACGCAGATGGGCCATTCGGCCCCGGGCGTCTTTTCCACCTTTACAATTGGAACTTGGCAAATGTACCAACTGAGTTCCCTGTGTTTAGCTATCTTGCCAACGATTGCTTTGAAACTTTGTCCAACTCGTTTTGAAAGAAACAATACGTTTTGACATCGTCAACTTCCTGTAGCAGATAATTCTACAATCTCGACCCACTCTCTCAAGGAAGACTTTGTCCTCATCTCAGTGTTTCACTTGTCCTAAGACAGTGATATCCACCGCCCACCTCCACCAACTACTGAAATACCCTGGTCGTCTGGAACAGACTTGCTGCTTTGCCCATGCCTGTTCTCTTGGAAGGTTTTTGTTTTTTTTTTAAATACTCCCCTACCCAAAATCGTTTTCCTGTCTTTGTTCATTACCATTGATTCCCTTCTTGATTAACATTCTGTCAACCCTAACCTCGACATTCGTTTGCAGTAAGGAATTCATCAGATTCATTCTAGCATGATCGAAGAAATTCCTTCTCATCTCTGTCTACAATGGGCCAATATCTTTCTTTGAGATTGTGCTCCCTGACCCGGGGCAGTCCATGTGCTTTATGACGTTCGCGGCTTTGAACTTAGCGACGCTGAACGAATAACAATGACGGCCCATGTCAAGATGATAAATGTTTTGAAAGGAAACTTACAGGGGAAGGTATTTCCATGCATTGTCTTGTTTTGAGCAGCACGGTGGGTCAATGTTTTCCTTTGCTGCTTCACAGCACTAAGGATCCTTTTTCAACACTCCCCTCTGCTAACTGTGGAGTTTCAATGCCATACCTGTGTCTGCATACGTTTCCTTTGGTGACTCCACTTTGCTTCTACAGTTTAACGACCGTGCACATAACGTGGATTACGCATGATAAATTGTGAAGGGTGAAAAGAGACCTGCAGGCTTGGTGGATTAGCAAAGTAAATTGCAGGGTTGCATGGATATTGTAAGGAGGTAGGTCCGTGTGGCTTGCCTTTGAGAGGGATGGTATGGACTCGACGGGCCGAGTGCCCTGCTCCAACAATTTGCAGATTCTTGATCCTAGCATCATGAGTTAGTTTTGTGGTGTCTAAGGAGCCTATTCTATATTTGCAGAGCATTTCACGCACTGCCATGACTGTAGCTCAGAGTTGATGTGTCGTTTCAACAGTGAAGTTGTTGGATGGTGTAATGTAACTGAGCGTTGTTGGAGTTGCACTCATCCATGGACGTGGGGAGCATTCTGTCCCACTGCTGACTGGTGCCTTGTCGTTGATAAACAGGAGTTGGAGTTAGAGGGAGGGGTCCAGGAGGACAGTTTCTCTTTAATATTCCCAGCCTCTTCCATTGATCTTCCATTCATCCCTTTAAGTTTCTGGTCCCGTTAGTACTGCGCAAAACTTCGGCTGGTCCACTTGTGAAATTTTTTATGCATTTCTGGTCTCCGCACTGTATCAATGATGTGATTCCATTGGAGAAGATGCAGAGGACATTCACCAGGATGCTGACAGTGACAGAACAGTATACCTATGAAAACACATTGGGTCATCTCAGTTGAAGCAGAAACGGTCAGCGAGAGCTTGACTGAGATGTATAAGGTAATGTGGCACGCGGATTGCATGCTGCTGGTACCTTTCGATGTATGGTCAGCAACATGAGAGACATCTCTTTCAGGTGAAACTCGGGAAAATTGCACAGGAGACATGAAGATTTCACAATCACACAGAGATTAGTAAGTGCCTGGAATGCACCACCTAGTAAAAAGCTGAGGCATGAATCCTCATCAACTCTGGATAGCACTTGGACGAGTAATTGATATGCAATAAAATTAAATATTATGGGGCTGGTACGGGAAACGTGTGATGGGGACAACGAATAGTCAATTTATGGTCGTTGCCGACTTAATGGGACGACGGGCCGCTTCCAAATACATGAATATCAAAATAGATTTTGCGATGGAGTAGACGAATAAAATAGGAACACTGTTCATTGCCCCAGTCGATATGACTCTCTGAGATTAATATTTCAATCTCCCTCTTCTCCAGTTTGCTCGTACTTCATTTCAAGAATCACATTGCAACTAGTACACGAACTGGAATGTCTGATTTACTGGTCAAAGGGCACAGTTCAAGCCACTGGTGTGGGAACATAAATCAGCTTTAAGCAGGAAATTCGACAGGGAAGGTGAGGGAATGGCACACCATCTTCTAGTTTCTGATGTCCAATGACATCTGTCACTACCGGGCACACCCACAAGCTGGTCCGCTAACCAGGAGCCCGACAGTTGCCTTTGGTAGCTGGTCATATCATTTTGTGCGAAGGCCCACTTGCTGGCCCACACACAACGATCTTCCTCTGGAGATATTGCAACTTAATGAACTCAGTATCTATTTATAATGTCAAGGTATGGTTGGCAACGGGGAAAATGCTGGCAAACGGAACTCAAACCGTTCATTGGCTGCTTTTGGTCATTTTAGGTGTTATAGGCAGGAGTGCCTTTTTTTCTGTGCTGTAGATCCGAATCACTCTAATGGCATATATAAACGTGCTATCAGTAAAATCTCCAGTTATTCTTCTAACGCTGCCACAAAGTCTGGCTTCAACACCCTGTAACAAGGCCACGACCATTGCTTGAGCCACCTGTTGAATAAGCAACACGTACAATGAACATCAAGTAATCTATTTAGGAACGTGGAGGAATCCTTGAAACAATCCTTGGTGTTTAAAACCTATTCATTTCTGATTTCAGTACATGGTGTAAAACACAGAATTCTATAGACATGCATGTGTAGATGCACACACACACACACACACGTTTGTGTGTGTGTGTGAGAAGTTACGTTCTACACCGACAGACCTGCCCTCTCACTCTTGAGTTCGTTAAAACAGTGACGCAGGTCAGCTTAACTCTCAGACTTAACTTCAGATTACTGAAGTTGTGTTTCAATGAAAAGCATTTGAACTGAAAGGACGCTAATTGAAATCATTTGCCCAGTGACTGTAAACACAGTAAACAATCCCATTAACAGAACTTAGCTGGTCACGCTGATTTAATGCCCGACCAGAAAAAAAAAACAAAATCAGAACATTGTCTCTCAGGGATTGTTCTTTCTGCTCTGCACAACTATTTCCCTTCACAGGAATCAGCTTGCGCCGACGGCACTCCACAGAATTACACTTTACCCACCCACAGCAGAGGCATCATGCATTTGACAGATCTAGTTTCATTAGATGGGGAAGCCACCAACATACAGGATATATTTTAGGAGGTCGCGCATATCTATTTCCCGCTCTTGCTGCTGTCAGTATCACAATAAGTATGTTACCTCTAGTATAGTGTCTCTAAATTGTGTAGAACACTCCTCTTCGTCTCCTGAATTGTACGTTGTCATCTGTGTGCCGAATTGTTCTGTCCTTTCCTCATTGTTTCATCCTGATCCATTTGATGTGCGTTGTGAATTGTAACCCTATGTTTGACCAGTGTACACTAATTACTGGAGAAAAGTTGGCTCGACTTTCAGCAGCTGATCGTTATTGGTTTCGGTCTTGATCCCTGATACCTGGTAAGGAGTGACTACATCAAATTTACTGCAAATTTTCGTATCTATTCTTCAACATAGATCATAAACGCGAAATACATCATGATTATTATCGATTGAAGTTATAGTCCTGGCGTGAGAATTCTGAGAATTCTGGTAAATACAGATACAGTCACGCAGAATTGCACCCACAGAAAATCAGAAACACTCCCTCACAAAAAGTCTCTCCCAGACACTCTGCCGTTTTCTCACATTTTGTCGCAGCCATATACCATCTCGCTCAAACATCTCCACACGCTTGAACTCACGCAAATTGCAAAAACACCTGCGCATTCTAATTATAAATTTGCATTAAAATCTTTGCATAGATTCTGATACATGCACTCACAAAAAACGTATGCACAAACTCACACATGCGCACAAGCATTCACATCCAATCTCTGTGTGATGTATGGACTTACTCACTCACTCCGTGAGACACTTACACATGGTCACTCGTCTACAGTCGTTATGTAGCATTTATCATCGATCACTAATTGCATAGAATAGAGAGAATAAGACATAGAACATACAACGTTGCCTCACAGCAAAGGCCCGTGACCCCTGATTCTTTGCCGACCTTTTGACCTATACTTCAATCACACTAGCCTGCATATCCTACATTTTCTTATCATCTGTGTGCCTAACCAAGAGTCGCTCAAATATGCGTAATGTGTCTGGTTCTATTGTCTATCACATTACGCAATAGACTCCACGCTCTCACCACTGTCTGCGTAAAGTACCTGCCTGTAACATCACTAAACCTTTCACCAGTCACCATAAACGTATGCACCCTTATGATGGCCGTTTCTGAAATGGGTAAAGAAGGCTCTGACTATCCACTCTGTCTATGCCTCACTTTATCACATGCATCTCTATCCAGTCCCCTTTAATCCTTCCTTGCTCCAAACATTCTGCATAAGACATGTTCTTGGTCCCAGGCAGCAACCCAGTAAATCTCATCTGCACCCTCTCTCTCGCTTCCACATGCCAGCTTTCATGAGTCCACCAGTACTTACCAGAATACACCAAGTGTGGTCTAACGAGGACGTTATAGTGCTGCAGCATAACCTCACGGCTCTTAAGCTCAATTCCCCTGCTAATGAAATCGAACAAGCCATTCGCCTTCTTAACAACTGTATCGAGCTGTTTGGCAACATGGAACGTGGAAGCCATGATCTCTCTGTTCCTCCACGTTGCCAATGATCCTGCGTTTCACCCTGCATTCTGCCTTCAAATTCCAACTTCCAACATGAATGACTTCACACTTTTCGAAGTTCAAGTCCATTTCACACTTAACAGCTCAGCTCTGCACCCTGTCAGTATCATTTCTCAATCTATAAGAGTCCTCCACACAAACCAATACTCACAAAGTCATGGTGACTATTTCTAATCATGTTATGGCTTCCTCAGTAATCATGGATCCTGTCTGTCATAATACCATCCAATAAATTGCTCACCACAGACGTAAGACTGATTGGCCAGAAGTTCCCAGATATTTCCCTATTCTTTTTACTTAAAGAAGTGAATAGCATTTGCCACTTTCCATGCATTTGGAGCTCCCCCAGTGTACAGTGAGGACGTAAAGATCATCAAAAAAGGCTCAACAATCGATTACCTCTATTCCCGTAGCAACCTTGAGTATGTCCTTGCTAGCCCAGGGGATTTATATATCGTCATGCTTTTCAAAATTTTCGGCACATCCTCTTTCTCAACATCACCTTGTTCGAATATACCATTCTGCTTAAAGCTGTTTTCTGAAACATTGAGATCCCTTTCAGTCATGAAAACTGAAACAAAGTATTCATGAAGGACGTCCACTGCGTCTCTGACTCCAGGTACAAATTTCCTTTTGCATTCCTGTTCGACCCTACCCTCATTCTGGCCATCCACTTCTTACTCACATAAGATTACAATCATTGGCAACCGTTATTCTCGTGATATCATGGATCTGCGATTGGGAAGTCTTGCTTCACTCTTTGCTGGCAGATCAGCGACTGTTGTAGCTGCAGAGGTCTCACAGAAGTGGCTTTCTCGGTTGCACTGACTGCACTTGAAAGCGCTGCCCTCCAGTGTAGTCTTGGCGCTGTTCCTTTTCGACTGATGCGCTTCTCTTCAGCAGCAGGCCTTCAGCTTCTCTACTCCTCCTTTCTGCCCTCTGCATAATTCCATTCTCAGCAAGAGTGTTCGCTTGCAATGTCCTCGCAGCTCTCGACAATCATATTCGGTGATTTAATGACTCTCTTGCGGACAACTTTGAACCGAAGATTGGGCCTCCCTTGTGGTTCCTTGCTGGAGGGAAGTTTCCCGTAAAGCAGGACTTTCAGGATCCTCCTGTTTGACATGCGGTTTTAGGTCCAGTCAGCAGAGAGGGCATTGTTGGAGCAGGGTGAACAGGCTGGGTATGTGGTCGTGATCCAGGACCTCATTTTTGGTGACTCAGTCAGTCCACTTGATGTCCACAATGCATCCCAGTCTGCGAAGGTGAAAGGTGTTGAGCTGTCAGTCTTGTCTGGTGTAGAGGCTCCTGGACTTGCTGCCATCAAGGAGTGTATTGAGAATGCAGGAACTGTCGACTGCAACCTTGGAATGTGTCGTTAGCTTTCTGATCTCCCAGACTCTATTTGTTAGCCTGACGAATGTTCAGGCTGCTCGTTCGATCCGTCTGTTAATCTCGGAGTCTAGGGAGAGATTGGTTGTGATGGTGTAGGCAATGCTCATAGAGTTGATTGTCATGGCAGAGACATGCTTCTCTCTTTGACCCAAAATATTGTTTTTCTTCACGCTGATGGTCAAGCTGAAGTCCTGACAGGCTATTGACAAGTCGGTCTGGCTGCATCTGAGGAACAGGAGAATCTACGTTTTGGGCATCAGCCTTTCAATCTTTCCTGATGGCCAGCTGAGTTTTTCAAGCACCACACTCCCGACTCTGATTTCCAGCATCTGAAGTACTCACTTTCTGCTCCTCAACCTGAAGAAATCTTCCTTCTTCCTCTTGGCTAGATGTTCTGAATCGCTATCACCTACTTTCAACCTGATGTTGTTTTCTTGACTCAGCGGAACAAATCCGTCTAGAACTATCTGCACATGTTCCAAATATCATCTCCACATTTCTAAAGTGTATTTCCAAGAGAACATCCCTTCCAAGTTTAGGCGCCACAGTTCGTGCCTATTACCGTTCTAATTCCACCTCCCCCATTTCAATATTTTCCTATTCTGTCTGCTCTTACTTCACTTAATGAGCATAGTGAAGGTCAGTGAGTAAAGATCATGATCACCAAAATGGTTTCCCATCGAAAGATCACTCACTTGGCATTGTTTCTTGCCAAGCATCAAATCCAATATGGCCTCACCTCTAGTCGGCCTATCTATCTACTGAGTGAGGAACCCTTCCTGGACTCAACTGATTAAAAAAAAGACTGCTTCAACCGAACTATTTGGCTATGCAGTTTCCATTCATTATTAGCTCTTTTAAAATGACACATGGCAAGAGCCCAGTACTTCTGCAATTTCCACACCGTGCCTCCCAATCTGCTGTGCTGTGGCTCTGTTGTGAAAGGAGGCCTGTAGAAAATTTCCTATAAAATGACTACTTCTTCCCTTTTTCTGACTTCCACCCTTACAAATTCGATAGAGATACCCTCGTCTATGATGTCCCTGATTGCATCTGTGATGCTATCCCTGATTAGCAATGCCACTCCTCCATTCAACAACTTTTCCTGCACCTGTTACATTCAAGTCGACGTAATGATCACACCATGGTTCCAGCTGTGCTGTAAGTTCGTCAGCGGTATTGCTGACACTTATTGTGTTAACATAGACAAACTTCAAACCATCACACAGACTGCATCTATGCCCAATCAATTGTTTATGCCTCCTCACAATCTGTCTGCACGCTGTAGCTTGCAGTTCATGACCACCTCCGTCAGATCATGAGCAACTGCAGTTCACAACGCCCTGCTAATATACGTTAAATGCTTTCCAGGATTTCTCAAAGACTACCAGCCCAGGACATCAGTGCTCCTCTATTTCAGGTGCAAGCTGTCCTTCTCACATGCAATCGTTGAGGAGAAGGTGTAGCAGACCAAAGCCGTGTTCCACATCGGCACCAATGACACAAGCAGGATACAGATGTAAGGCAGAAAATCAAAGAATTTGGGTGGAAGATTCGAACTAGAACATAACTCTGTTTGCTATCCTCCAGTGTTCTAGCACTGTTCATGTAATCCACCCTATCTCTGGCTTGTTACCATGCCACTTGCTTGCGGGGGGCGGAACAGCTAGAGAAACGGTGAACACATGGCTACAGAGATGGTGCAAGATTGAGGCACTCAGATACCTATATTGAGGTTCATTCTGTCATAGATGGGACCTCTACAAAAGGGATGGTCTTAAAAACCGAAACCAAAGGGAATCAAATATCCTGGGGCAGGCGGGGTAACCGGATTGCCAATGCTCTTCGGTAGGGTGGACGCGAATTCATTACAGTGTGGATACAGGCCCTTCGGCCCAACAAGTCCACATCGACCCGGCGAAGCGCAACCCACCCATACCCCTACATTTACCCCTTACCTAACGCTACGGACAATTTAGCATGGACAATTCACCTGACCTGCACATCTTTGTGACTGTGGGAGGAAACCCACGCAGACACGGGGAGAACGTGCAAATTCCACACAGTCAGTCGTCTGAGGCGGGAATTGAAATCGGGTCTCAGGCGCTATGAGGCAGCAGTGCTAACCACTGTGCCACTGTGCCACCGTGCCGCCCATTGAGGAGGATGGGAACCGGAGTAGTAGCTCCAGTTCACAGGAAGTTTAGAGTAGTGTGGGCTTGAATAAGGTATCAAAGAGTGGAGGTTTTGCTGGCAGGCAGGAAGATGATTTGACGTTTGTCGACTTCAACACCAGGAGTAGCCAGAATAAGGTGTGTGAACTGGCAGCATGGACTGGTCGCTGGGACATCGACGTTATTCCCATTTCCAAGAAATGTAGAGCAGGGATAGGAATTGTAGTGGCAATTTCGGGCTTTCTTTGTTTCAATAGGCACTGTGAAGGTGATAAAATGGGTGAGTTGATAGTCAAGGACAGCATTTCGTTGAGGGAAATACATGGTGGTGAGGATTTGTCATTTAGTTTGGGGTGAGATGAGAATCAGGAAAGGAGGGATCACACAGTTGGCAGTTTTGCATAGACTTGCGGAAAATTCCAGAGATGGAGAGGAAAGGATTGTAAACATGCTTTTATATAGGAGCGAAAATGAACTGGTAGTTGTTATGAGAGAGATTAACTTTCAGAATATTGACTGGAAAAGCCATCGTTCAAGTAAATTGATTGGTCAACTTTTGTCCAACGTGTGGAAAAGTGTTTTCTGAGATGATGTGTCGGTAAGTCAACAAGTGGCGAGGTGACATTGGATTGGTAATTGATAATGAATCAGGCGAGGTGTTTGCTTTGGAGGAAGGTGAGCACTTTGGTGGTCGTGACCAAAAATTGGTTATGTTTAGTTTAACGATAGAAAGTAATAGGTTAATGCCACAGTCAAGAGCTGTAGCTGGGAAATGTCAATAATGATGTAATTAGGCAAGATGTGGGACGCGTGGGATGGGAAAGGAAACAGCAGGGGATAAACAGAATTGAAATTTGAAGATGTTTAACCAACTACTGCCTGTCCTTGAAAGGTATGCACCTGTCAGGCAGGGATGAAGTGGTCAAGCGTGAGAGCAATGGTTTGCTAAAATAGTTGAATCTGTTGTCAAGAGGAAGAAGGAGAAGAGTATAAAGATGAGATCTGAATCTCTGTTAGGGCACTTAAGACTTTTACGTTAGTCAAGAAAGACCTAAATAGAGAGCTAAGAAGGGCCAGGAGGGGTCGTGAATAATCTCTGGCAAGCAGCATCAGCCTAACCCAGAAAACATTGTAAACGCATTTTATCGAGGAGTATATTCACTTATAGATTATTAGACTAGATTGGATAGAGGATCATAAAAAGAATACGATAGCGATTCTGGAAAGTGTAGAAATAGATACGTCCCTGGGCCGAATGGGATTCTTTGGGAAGCTAATGAGGAGATTACAGAGCCTGTCGCTTTCATCCTTAGACCCTCATTGATTACAGGAACAGTGCGAGTCGACTGGAGGATAGCAAATGTTCTCCCCTTGTTGAGGAAGGGGAGTAGAGGCAACCCTGGTGTTTTTATAAAGTTAAAAATCGCACAACACTAGGTTATAGTTCAACTGGTTAAATTGGAAGCACTAGCTTTCGGTGCGCTGCTCCTTCAACAG
Source organism: Chiloscyllium plagiosum (assembly GCF_037043375.1). Classification (NCBI taxonomy): domain Eukaryota; kingdom Metazoa; phylum Chordata; class Chondrichthyes; order Orectolobiformes; family Hemiscylliidae; genus Chiloscyllium; species Chiloscyllium plagiosum. Next base: position 7,428,446 of record NW_028270190.1, on the reverse strand, counting down.
GTTGACTGCCACCTGATGAAGGAGCTGCGCTCCGAAAGCCAGTGCTTCCAATCAAGCTTGTTGTACTATAACTTTGTGTTGTGTGACTTTTGACTTTGTACACCCCAGTCCAACACCGGCATCTGCAAATCATGACTAGTATTGGCATAACATTGAGCTTTTATCCGATCTGGGCAAAGAGTTGGGACGGATTACAAGAGATAGAATTAATAATCATCTAGAAACCAAAAATTTGACTACACAACACAGCTTTTTGAGTTGTAGATCGTACCTGACAAACCGAATTGAGTTCTTTGAGGAGCGGCGGATGTGGTGTATGTGAATTTCAGTAAAGCGCTTGAAAAGGTTCCCCACGATCGGATATTACAGAAAATACGGAGGCATGAGATTGTGGGTGATTTAGCGGTTCGGATCATATATAGGCGAGCTAGCAGAAGAGAGAGCGTGGTGGTTGTTGGAAAATGTTTAGCCCAGAATTCAGATACAAGTGTAATACACAAAGATTTGTTTTGGGCCAACTGTGGTTTGTCATTTTAAAAATAAATCACCCGGATGTGGGTGTACCAGGATGGTTTAATAAATGTGCGGATGGCACTGAAGTCGATCGAATTTTGGACATTAGTGGATGATGTTGAATGTTAAGGAGAGACATTGATAAGCTGCAGTAAGGACATTTAAATCGTTACAGAATAACATATAGACAATAGTGGAATAATACAGGTTAGATGAGATTCAGATTGGTTTCACATGTCGGGGGCAAAATGACCTGTACTGCGCACTAATGCTCTTTGCTCTATATTCTATATACAGGGACCACTTGTACATTTGTCCCAGGAAAAAAAACTGATGAGCTTCCATGTTTGATTTTTGCAGTGCCTCTGATGAACGGGTCCCGCAGTATCGTTTCAAATGGGCTTCCTGGCTTTTGATCCAGCGAACATGAATGAAAGACCACTTTTATTTCAATCTCAATGGCGTGTGTGTGAGATGCAATGGAAAATATGCAGAGCTCAGGATGTGTTGTCCGTACAAATCTTTTTCATGAAGACATGAGTTGGAAAGATGATGGGGCAAAGACGGCAGCATGCATTCTATGTAGTAAAAACTGCTCCTACTGTGTTGTAGTAGTGTTGCGAGTAAATGCTCAATCATTGGTTTACTGCTGAATGCATCCTGTTACATAATAGCCGTGTTTACTTTCTCAGTTAACTCAAAATCGAATGTGATCCTTCACTGGGAAAGATGTGTTTCTCCAGATGTGTCAATCGTTTGTGACCATGCCAACGGCAGATCTGCTGGTGGTGCTTATCGACCTGATATTAAGACATAGTTTCATTGTTTTTCCAGAACACTTTCTTTTCCTGGCGCATATGGATGTGTACAAATTTGACGCTGCTCTGCTTTAAGCAGTCACAGACTGCTCTTTCTGGTACACTGTCGCATTTACCTTTGATAGCATTCTGGCCATTTTTTAGCAGAAGCTGTAACCTGAACATTGGAGTGAGAGAAAATCCGCTGTAGTTTTGGAGCCGTGACTGTCTTGAGAATTTTAAAGCACGTGGTCTGGTATTTTACGTACAGCAATATATAGTTTCTTGAATGAACCTGTGTTTTTTGATCTGAATGTGCATGATACTAATTTGACTTTATGGGCTGCGACTACAGTTACTCACCACATTCTCAAACTCTGATTCCTGTTTGAACTGACCCCCAAATCAACACGTTTACCATCAGATAAATTTTCGTGAGCAACAGAGCCTACAGGCGATTTTCATTGCACAGCATTTGGTCGAGTCCCAGATACACGACGATAGAAAATCGAAGGAGGTCCACTATTTTACTCTTTGCCATTTCTGGCAATTTAATCCTGTGTGTGCGGTATTTATAGTGATGCCTATGCTTCAGCGATTTAGCGATCTAAACGTTAATATCCTTGTGCCAGCATATTTCATAGCTTTAGGCTTCATTCTCCAGCTAACGAGTTGCTGCTCAAACAATAGCATCTAAGCCATAACACATGCTCGGTTCAGAGAAGAAGTCAGGAATATGCGGATATATCATTTGACCCTTGGAGCAAAAGTAATTAAGTGGTGCTATCAATGATAGAGTCTGGATTGTAACTCAATAGGTTAAAAAATGGTCAATGAACAATCCACACAGATTTGATGATGGGCATCTGCAGACTCCCAGAGTGAAAAGTGACTGTCAAATTTACACAGGAAGAACACTGGTGTGGATGGTGGTGGGTTAAAACGAGGATGAGAACTCAGTCGTACATTTACCAGTTCTCTGCATTCATGACGGGCTAAGTTAGAAATTAACAGCGGTGAGTGAACACATCCGCAGGGAGTGACTGAAGACTGCGCTGTTCAATGAACACCTTACAGGAATGGTTTGGGCTTTAGGCCACACTTATGAATTTTGGCAAAGTACACGCATGGTCCTCAACCATACCTCTGATCATTGGCGTTGGGGTCAGTAAGGATTTTGGATATGTCACAAATTCTCTGCTCTGAAGCTGCTTTGTCATCAAAATTGGAATAGCCTTGTGACACGTTGCTGGTATGTCATTTATTGTTGTTATAAATTGTCGAACAACATTTCACGGAATTCAAAGAAGATTTGCATCCTGCAGGAATGCTCTGACTTCAAGCCCCAGAGTCATTCTGTCTTTCTGTCTATCCACCTACCTCTACGTCTATCTATCAATCTATCTATCTGCCCATCCATTCATCCATCAAACTATCTAACTCTCTGTCTATTTAATGATGCATCTGTCTATATATCGATCTATCCATTTTTCTATCTATGTAGATTAGATTACTTACAGTGTGGAAACAGGTCCTTCGGCCCAACAAGTCCACACTCACCCGCCGAGGCGCAACCCACCCAGACACATTCCACTACATTTACCCCTTCACCTAACACTACGAGCAATTTAGCATGAGCAATTCACCTGACCTGCACATTTTTGGATTATGGAAGGAAACTGGAGCACCCGGAGTAAACCCACGCAGACACGGGGAGAAAGTGCAAACTCCACACAGAGTCGCCTGAGGCGGGAATTTAACCCAGGTCTCTGACGCTCTGAGGCAGCAGTGCTAACCACTGTGCCACCGTGCCGTCCAACATATATGTCTGCCTGTCTATATGTCTGTCTATCTGTCTGTCCGACTGTCTGTCTGTCTGTCTGTCTATCTATCTATCTATCTATCTATCTATCTATCTATCTATCTATCTATCTATCTATCTATCTATCTATCTATCTATCTATCTATCTATCTATCTATCTATCTATCTATCTATCTATCTATCTATCTATCTATCTATCTATCTATCTATCTATCTATCGATCTATCTATCGATCTATCTATCGATCTATCTATCTATCTATCTATCTATCTATCTATCTATCTATCTATCTATCTATCTATCTATCTATCTATCTATCTATCTATCTATCTATCTATCTATCTATCTATCTATCTATCTATCTATCTATCTATCTATCTATCTATCTATCTATCTATCTATCTATCTGTCTATCTATCTATCTATCTATTCGACCGAATCAAGGCATGATACAGTAAGCCAGCTATCCTACCGAGTTAGCATTTCCTACAATCTGGCCGAAGATGAATTCTTCATAATTTTTCATATTCAAATTCTGATGATTTATGAAGGCTACAAAATGCTCAGTGTTGCAATAATTAAATGTTCAAATTTCATGCTGCTCTTTTTGATACAATCGACTTCACCAGATTGGTGACTGTCCACAATGACGTAGGAACAATGTCTGATTGATGATTTATAACGGACAGGAATTAAATTGATCGAAACCAAGTAATGATCTTTATGCAATCTTCGAATCAAACCGTCTCCATCTCCAATCACTTTCTATACCGTCCTAAGTGCATGTTAATGAGAACAATGTAAAAGTCGATTACACTGCACTGAACCATTTGGAGGTATTGCTCTGGAGTTCTCGATTAAAACATTTTATACTCTGCAATTCCCCCTGTCGTGCATGACCTGGTACTAACTGACCGGGACATCGTTAGGAAACGTTTAATCTGTGTTGACATGCTGTCCATGTCCACGGGATGTTTGATCCTCCGTATCTTCCTCACATGTTCCTGTCCATATTTTTACTGCGGGGCAGAGTAGAGAAGGCTTTGTTCGGTGACTAACCTAGCTGTAGCTGCTCTCAGAAATTTGTTGGAAGCGGTGTAGAGGGAATGTACTATACGCCATATAATCAGAGGCATAGTTTAAGGTAGATTGCAGGGTATTACAAGGGGATTTCACTGACGGTCTTGATCAATCGGTGGAGGAAGAAACTCCAACTCAAACGTAAATATAAGCAATTGGCTGAGAGATAGGAAACGGACAGTAATGGTTAGTGTTATTTTTGGGAATGTGAATGGATTATCTTGGGGTCGCCAAACATTGAGACCATAAGGCCATAAGACAAACGTTCACAAATTAGACTTTCACCCCATAACCAGAGCAAACGTTGAACAATGTCTTGTAAGGTTGAATCGAAAATTGCTCATCGATTACCAGTATCAAGTCTTCGTCATACTGTTGCTTTCCCCATCGTGTGCTTCATCTCAAAACTGATGAGCCATTTAACAAACCTAAAGCAGAAGAAGAGGTCACTTCACCCTCCTGTCCTACTGAAACACTCAATATGATCACAGCAGATCTGAATTTAAGATCAGATCCAAACTCCGCTGCTATTCTTGGATCCATTGGCTATTTAATAATTTTTCAGCTCCATATTGAAATGGTTGGAATCCACTGAATTCGAGGAAGGGAATAACAAAGATTCACAGAACAATGTGAAAAAACAAAACATTGCTCATTTATTTCTTAAATTGGCGCCCCGTTCAAAATCAACTTCATCGAGCCCTTCATTTTATAATATCTCACAGGAGGAAACATTCTCTCCAACTCTACGCTGTCGAGTATACATCGGAACTTTTATGTTTTAAATGTGTTGCATCAGATTCAAAAAGCCATAATCATATTGGAAGCTTCCACTTTTGCTCATTCTTTTTGCATTTTAAATATATACAGTTCACACACATATGTGATTGCAAGAAATGGAGAACACAGAAAATGACATTTTCCCCTTTGATAAACTGGTCGAATGGAAGGAAAATGCAATAATGAACGTTTAATCTTAGGTAGTTGCATATCGGTGATTTTTGGGGGAGAGGGCGAAATGTTCATGAACCGCTACATCTTTCACAGCATAACACAAAATCCAGTTAATTAGAGTTTCTGTCAAAGATTGCAGTCAAGTCATATCAAAGTCCTTATGCCTCGCATGGGGTTTGCAACTTCAGACACATCAGGACATTACATTCCTGGATCGCTTTGGAGAATTTTCGATGTTCTAATTACAATCTGTCATCTGTAGAAAATCTGTCAATATTGTTTTCTATATCAACGTCAGGAAAGCCAACATTTGCTAAAGTTTGTGGCTCCTATACTCAGTTTTAAACATTGAATTCGAAGTTGAAAATGCGGAAGTGACTTGTCAGAGTGATAAATCAATTGAACACCTGCTGCAGATTCCTCCCCCAGTCCAAATATGTGCAAGTGAATAGTTTCGGCTGTGCTGAATCTTTCATAGTGTTAACGAATGAGAAGATTACATGCTTTAGTCACGGGAAATGCAGATTGATCGTGATCGGGATGGGATGTTCTTCAGAGGGTCTGAGTTTACCTGTTGGGTGGGATGGTCTGCTTCCACACTGTGGGGATTCTATGTATCGATTCTCTGATTCAGAATGTGGCGTACTTTATGTACATATTTTGCAACTGCTTGGGATTTTGCAGACATGCTTTGAGCTGTTCCCAACCTGCACCGAATAAAACCTTTTCTGTCGCAAACTGGATCTGCCAAATAACGGCTCTCTTATTTAACCCTATCCGCTTTGACTTTCAGTTCAGGCAAAGACTGTGAGAATAGAATTCGGTAAAAGTCCAGATGAAACGGAAGAACCAATATGTACTCAAAACTGAGGCAAGTATAACAGCAACTTTGTTTTGAGAGAAGGGGTTATCAACTTCCCAACAATTAACTTGATAGTCATATTGACAAACGTTTAAAGGGACGGAAAACTTTTAAAACGCATGTATTTTCCTGCCTGTTCATACCGTATCAGCAAAACTTCAATTTATCCATATCTTCACTCGATTATTTTCCTCCTGTTTGGTCCATGCTTACACAGATTCATGAGCTTATAAGATATAGGACCAAAATTAGGCCAGTTGGCATTTAGTGTTCTACGTCATTTGGTCATCACTGATACGCTCCTGGACCATTGTCCTGCCGTCTCTCGATATTCACTGTGAACAAGATGGCAAAGATCAGTTTTGCCGTTATACTCCAGTAGCTGTTTAAAGTAAAAGAGAGCAAAACAGGCGTAGATTCTTGAGTTCATGATTGAAGCTAAACGTGGGCTGTTTCCTGCTCAGATAATACTGCATAAGAAGTGGTTTCATAAAAGTCTGGGCAAGATCGCATTTGATGAATGTTACTGGAACCTCGTGGAGAAGATAATCAGTCGATCAGTGAGTAATCAGATTTCGAAATGGATTAAGGACTGCTTCATCTAATAACAATTCTTTGTTGTCGTTACAGCATGAAGCTTTGAAACCTACCTGTCTGAAATGCGAGGAACAGCACTTGCAGTTTCAGAGAATGGAAAAGGCCGGTGTAAGACTTATATCCTTTTACTGGGTGACCTGCAAAGATGACAGCCAGGAAATCGATCTGGTAAACCTGCCACATTATCTGGTCAGATATCTGTTCACTAGTATTTCATGTATTCCTTCACTGTCATCGTGCATCTTCTATACTTCCAAGAATTGTACTGAAAGTATAGCCTTTTAGAATCATTACACTGATCAACTGGATAAGCTTGTTTCAGTTTTTTTTTCTGCTGAAGTTGTTTTGAGGCGTTCCAAAAGGTTTGCTTTAGGTACAAAGGAGTGCATGGAAGAGAGTATTCGCAGATACTGCTATTATTTATTTGAAAGTCTCACAAGGAAAATTTGGCATAAGTTTGAGGATATTGAAATGTAGTACTTTTATATTGTTAGAATGCAAAGATAGAAAAACTGACGTCTTTCGACTATCTCTTTCTGTATCATAGGGAGATACAATCACCAACATAAGTACTTTAAAATGCAAATACTTTAATATGTGTGCAGATGTGCTGATTAACATACCAATAAATGCACATAATTGTGCCACAAATAAATGCATATATTGACATGCCGAATTACAGACACCCACCGACAATCACACAAGCATTCAAGCATTGCTCAGAGGCACATTGACGATGACACATACAGGAGTAGTGTCAAATGCATAAATACACACAAAGAAAGGCATAGAAATGAAAGATGAAAGTGCAAAAACTTACACACAGGCACAGGCAGAGATAGACATAGGCAAATATACAACTTCCTACAGAAAGTCAATGTGATGCAAATGCACTTGATAATACAAAAACAAGTTCTCACACACAGAAAAAAACGTTATTGTTATTGTCAAATGAAAAAAGGATTCTCAAGTATGCAAAAAGGAGAGAACCACACATACATACAGACATATGCACACATTTCCTTATACGTAGAAAAATTGGCACACTCACTGTCATCCTAAAATACCAGAGACACTGTCACACAGATTCAAAGCTAACCCAGACTCTTGTAAATCGTAATTACCCATAAGCATTAAACACAAATGAACACTGACAACCAAAGCTGCATCAGCGCTGATATGAAAATACCTACATTATCCCACAAATAAGTATTAAATAGAACACACACAGCAGCACAGAGGCATGCATGCAGACAGCAACGCACCGTCACGCATTCAAGGTCACCTTTGTTCATCACACTGATGCAGATACTCATACAGTCAGGAGCAACATAAACGCATACTAAGCAGATGTAGAGTCAAAGATGAAGACAGTGGGGACAGATTTGTCAAAGACACCGAAAAGTGATCAACAAATTGGGCAGGCATAACATTGGTAAACCCGTGAAACTATCAGTCAAGGGTTGGAATTTGTAAAATGACATTCTTAATTTCAGGGTGTGCAATGAAGTTTCAGTCCGTTGATTGGTACGGCAACAGTCCAGTCGACGACAAATATTATAAATTTTAAGAAAAGAATTGAACGGGAAAATGTGGACGCAAATTGCATATTGCCCATTTGTTGGACCGCATATCTTCAAAGGTTGATCGAATTCAACTGCCAATAAGAACAGTAATAAAATGTAATTTGACGGATGTACTGATTTGATGAGGTAATTGTCATTCAGCAGGAGGAAATTCATATTTCGGGGATGTTGCAAACAAATCAGTTGAAAAGAGATCACAAATGGTTGAAAATGTCGTCGGGTGGTTTTAAGTTAATGTGTTTATTCAATAGTTCAGTAATCGATGTGACAGGGCTTTTCAACGTGACTCAGTTCTTTTTTTTTAATCTGAACCCGTGAACTGCGTCACCGCATAAATGTATTTTTACAACAATCTTAATTCAGCTGCTTTGCTTTGATTTGTTGAAAGTTAATTTCAGCCTCCACATAATCCCTGGATATCTTCTGTGTATGTTATTGTCATGTTAATACGTGGGTGTATTTTAGCTTTAAGAAATATGAAAAGTATAAGAACGACCTGACAGCACCAACTATTCTTCATACTGAACAATGTAACACGTGGTCCAGCTACTGAGGTAGATCGGGTGGATGATTGCCGAGAGAAAAAAAACAGATTTGAATTAGGCCAATCAGTTTAATTATACCTCCAATAAAGAAAACAAACTCCAATCCAATTTGAATGTAGTTGATTTACACCCTTGAAAGCCAAAGACACAATCTGATGCCTTGGGGTAGAAGATCGGGAAAATTGAACAACTGGGAGGAAGGACAACTGTAGTGCCACCAGCACTCGAGACTGCCCAAAACGTAGCTGTCTTAAAGGTACCTCCATCGATTAGTAGCCTGAGAATCAGAAATCCCTTCGAAGAAGGAAAGAAGACGGAGGAAGATATGAAGAGAAGGTTTAATGTCTGCTTATTTTTGAAAACGTGAACTTCTGTTAATTCTTAATCGGGGTGGGGTGGGGTAGAAGCTGATCACACTCGTATTCTAGAAGGAAAGGTAAAATGTGGGTTAGGAGAAGGAGTTGTAAATAGTTGTTTGTTAATTATTCTGTGTCATAATTTAAGAAATAAAATTGTTTATTTTTCTTTAAATACATCTTGGCCTCTCAAATTTGTACAGATTGCTGCACAAACTAAATCTTTTTTGTATTGCTGGTTTGAATTAAGTCGAAAGGTTTACCCTGTGCCATAACAGTAGCATATGACTTCCGTTACATACACAGATGACAACAGGATAGACCTGCCAGATATGCCGCAAGGTAAAATCAAAATTTCCTTCGCCTGACCTTCTCTGAGATGCTATGATTATCTCTGCTTCAGTCGTTTATGAGCTGTGTTAATTGCGAAAACATGTCTGACTGCAGACCACTAACCATAGCAACAAATGGTACGGTACAATGAACAAAAATGTCTTCACAAAATAACACAAACACATTCTACAGCACGAGTAACGTAGCTCGGCTTTGCAGAAGAGAGATGAAAATGCGTTGCTGGAAAAGCGCACCCGGTCAGGCATCATCCAAGGAGCAGGAGATTCGACTCTGGTGCGGCCGCATCTGGAGTATTGTGTGCAGTTTTGGTCGCCATACTATAGGAAGGATGTAGAGGCACTGGAACGGGTGCAGAGGAGGTTTACCAGGATGTTGCCTGGTATGGTAGAAAGATCATATGAGGAAAGGCTGAGGCACTTGGGGTTGTTTTCATTGGAGAAAAGAAGGTTTAGGGGTGATTCGATAGAGGTGTACAAGATGATTAGGGTTTTAGATAGGGTCGACAGTGAGAATCTTTTTCCAAGTATGGAGTCAGCTATTACAAGGGGGCATAGCTTTAAATTAAGGGGGGGGTAGGTATAGGACATATGTTAGGGGTAGGTTCTTTACTCAGCGAGTCGTGAGTTCATGGAATGCCATGCCAGTAGCAGTGGTGGACTCTCCCTCATTATGGGCATTTAAGCGGGCATTGGATAGGCATATGGAGGATAGTGGGCTAGTGTAGGTTAGGTGGGCTTGGATCGGCGCAACATCGAGGGCCGAAGGGCCTGTACTGCGCTGTATTCTTCTATGTTCTATGTTCTATGTTCGACGTTTCGGGCGAGAGCCCTTCTTCAGTAATGAGGAAAGTGTACCAAGCAGGATAAGATAAAAGGTAGGGAGGAGCGACTTGGGGGAGGGGCGTTGGAAATGGGATAGGTGGAAGGAGGTTAAGGTGAGGGTGATAAGGTGAGGGTGATAGGCCGGAGTGGGGGTGGGGCCGGAGAGGTCAGGAAGAAGATTGCAGGTTAGGAAGGTGGAGCAGAGTTCGAGGGTTAGGAATGAGACAAAGTGGGGGAGGAGAAACGAGCAAGCTGGAAAAATCTGACGTCATCCCTTGTGCTTGGAGGGGCCCGAGGCAGAAGATGAGGCGCTCTTCCTCCAGCCGTCGTGTTGCTATGGTCTGACGATGGAGGGGTCCAAGGACCTGCATGTCCTTGGTGGAGTGGGAGGGGGAGTTAAAGTGTTGAGCCACGGGCTGGTTGGGTTTGTTGGTCCGGGTGTCCCAAAGGTTTTCTCTGAAACGTTCCGCAATTAGGCGGCCTGTCTCCCCAATATAGAGGAGGCCACATCGGGTGCAGTGGAAGCAGTAAATGACGTGTGAGGAGGTGCAGGTGAATTTGCGGCGCATATGGAAGGATCACTTGGGGCCTTGGAGGGTAGTAAGTGGAGAGGTGTGGGCGCAAGTTTTGCCCTTCTTGCGTTGCAGGGGAAGGTGCCAGGTGTGGAGGTTGGTTTGGTTGGTGGTATGGACCTGACGAGGGAGTCACGGAGGGAGTGGTCTTTTCGGAACGCTAATAAGGGAGGGCAGGGAAATATATCCTTGATGGTGGGGTCCGTTTGGAGGTGGCAGAAATGACGACGGATGATACGGTATATAAGTGGTTTGGTGGGTTGGTAGGTGAGGATCAGTGGGGTTCTGTACTGGTAGCGATTGGAGGGGCGGTGCTCAAGGGCTGAGGAGCGGGAAGTGAAGGAGATGCGGTGGACCGCAACGTCGACTACATCTGGGGTGAAATTGCGGTCTTTGAAGAAGGAGGCCATCTGGGTTGCTCGGTGTTAGAACTGGTCCGCCTGGGAGTAGATGCGGCGGAGGCGAAGGAATTGCTTATATGGGATGGCGTTTTTACGGTGAGCAAGGTGGGAGGAGGTGTTGTCTAGGTAGCTGTGGGAGTCTGTAGGTTTATAGTAAATGTCCGTGTTGATTCGGTCACCCGAGATACAAATGGAGATGTCTAGGTAGGGGAGGGAGGAGTCTGAGACGGTCCAGGTAAATTTGAGTTCGGGGTGGAAGGTGTTAGTAAAGTGGTTGAAATGTTCAACCTCTTCGTGGGAGCATGTGGCAACGCCGATACAGTGATGCAGCGCCGATGCAGAATAGAACCAGAATACTGATTTGATTATCAACCAAAGTACACATATAAATAGAAAGGGACATTTGTTTCACGCAGTGCAGATTGCAGTGTGACGCTCGAACAACGGCTGCCATTGTCGTCATGCAATATTGTTTTTTTCAGCTGCTGGTAACAAATGACAACAAATCAATCAAAGAGGACATGGCAGTCTGGCTGCAGCAAGCAGGACAGCAAAGAAAATACACATGGGAGTAAAATTCAGGAAAAAATTGGAAATATTCATTATTCGTATGGCTCAAACTGCCCTCGGTGATATTGACAAATAGATCTGTCATTGCTGTGGCAACCAGTTGGTTAGTAGTGCAGGTAAAAATGCTGAAGTGTCGTCAGGACAGGATTTCAATTCCCAGTAAACTCACTGTAGAAGGCAGAATGAAAGGGGTATAGTCTGTCCTCCCAACTCAGCTTTTTTCTGGTTTAATTTAGTCTTTAGCAATCTGGGTATTCACGAAAAGCATTCAGGTAGTTTTGAAGCTGACTCAAAGAAGCAGGTCCATGCCCGTGCCCTGTATGTGTCTTCTCTCCTGTCACACCGTATGTTAAATTTTAACCTTTGTGGCAATGAGCTTTTACGGGGATTGTTGCAAGTATTTGGAACAGCATCATTAACTTGGGATAATCTTCTGTGTTTTCGGATAAGTTAACTGATTGACTATTATATCGCTTTGTTTGTGATTCATTCGGTAATCATGTAAATACAACTAACGCGGTTGGCCAGCTGCATTCTTTCTGGAATATGTGCGTTTCACCTGCTTAAAACAACTCGCAACATTATGGATTGGGCCACTATCTTCAAAGGTTTTGAGAGTGTCTGGCCTGGTCCTTAACAGCTTCAGGGAAATTGTAGATACAGATTCTACCAGCTTCAAAATCCACCTCTGACATTCTGCTTGAAACTCCCCTGCTTGAACACGATGCTACTTTCTATTATTCTGTACTTTGAAATGTGGCATATTAAATGACACAGAAACAGGTTACTGAGCACAATTGAAGTAGCACACAACGCACGGTAGGCACCTTTCCATAAATTGGGGATGTGGATGATAATTGGGCTTGCAAATGACAGGAAGATTATTTAAGTGAGCGAGCATGTGAAAGCAAATATTAGGTTTCATGAAATTTTATACGGCTTGCTCAAATGGGCTAATCAGTATCCGCTGAAAATTTGCCATGAAAACTACGTGGTAGTGTACTTTGCAAGAAGTAACAAAACAAGGTTTTACTCAAAGAATGAGAAGCCACTAGAAAGCTCGGAGGAACAAAGGGAAATTGTGGTGCTTGTCCATCGATACTTGTAATTGGCATCAAATGTTGAAAGTGTGTTTAAGATAACGAACAAGGCTATTGTCTTTTCCTGCGATGCCAACAACGATAAGAGCAGGGACGTTTTCTTGAAACTGTACACATCTTCTCTTATGTTACAGCTAGAAAACAGTGCACAGTTCCATTCGCCACACCATAGGATGATGTGAATTCTCTGGCAGGAGTACTTCACTTATTTACGAATGTGTCGGCTGGGCTGAAGACATTTTGACAGTAAATCAGTTTGGATAGGCCTGGGTTTTTCTTTTAAACAAACTACAGCTGCGTGGTTCCAGATTGAGGAGCGCGGGATGATGAAGGGCAACGAAATAATGGATGTGAATTTGCAGTGTATTTTACTAATGGGTGAATAGCGAAGACAACATAATTTTACATTAAAGGTTTAGTGGGTGTCAAGAGTTTTGTTTCTCACTCAGAGGGCCTCGCATATCTGGAATGTACTACCCAGGAGCAGTTAAAGTGGTAAACAACACAAATGTTAAAAAATATGAAAATGAGCACTTGAATCGTGATAACAGGCAAGGCCATTGACAAAATGGTGGAATGTGGGATTAATGTCAGAAGGATCAATTTATGCAAGGCCATTTTTATTTTTATATTATCCACGACACTGTGTCGGAGAACCGTGTCAACTGATCTGTGGGCAGTGAGCAGCAACTTTCAATTCTTTCCTATCAATCAAAAAGTTTGTTTTTCTGTCTTTGTCAATACATGTGTAAAGTGGGAATTTAGAATGGGTTCCACTTTTAACTGCTCGTGGTCTCCTTCGAAGTTTCATCATAGATTTCGTCTGTTTTGAATTTAGTGATGCAAATGAACAATAATTCTTCTTACATGTCTTCTTAGATAGCATGTCATCGTGATTTCAAACACTACGCGTTTGAATTTCAATCAAATTGACGAATTTTATGCACATTCTTTAGTAAATGTTTCACGACAGCATAATCTGGAATTCCAGATTGATCACCCAGTTTGGCATGACGTCAGGTACAATCATTTCCAAGGCTTGGAAATTCCCAAGGTTTAGGAACTACCTAGGTGTGGATACTGTAATCTTTAAACCATCAGCAGCCTCACACGATCCTTTGCCTTGAATCAGTGCAACCAATCTACGGAACATACTTCCGACTTTGCAAGTCTCCCTGCATAGGTCACGACATGGGAATCGATGCAGGAACGACAGGATATGACATTGCCAAATTTAAACGAGCACACATAGCTGATGGCTCACAAGTAAAGAACTGTATTAGTTTGTGATCCTCCCGTATCATGTAATACTGTGCCTTAAGTGAGACACACTGGGGCTTGTCCTGGGGAATCTGTGATTCTTGAAAATGCAGCAGAAAAGTATGGTTGAGGAATCTGCAAAATCCGCGCATCATTTTGAAGTGCAATGACTTGGTGAAACAAAACTGTTCTTATTGGTCAAGATATCAAGAAGACAATGGCATAATTATAAAGTGGAAGACCTTTTCTTTTAAAATAATATCTTGTTTTATCATGAACAATTTCAGTAAGCAATTTCATATATCATTGTGATAGTTTCATATCGTTATGCAACATATGTGAGAGAAAGCACAGATTGTGATTACATTTTCTGTATGCTACAAGACAAAAGTGAAATTCAGTTGTTCTAGAAAGTTCTCTGGAGAGAAAGCAGAGTGAAGATTTTGAACACCGATCTCCTTCTTCAGAATGCATGAGATCTGAAGTGCCTCAGCGGCGTCCCGCACAGAACCAATGATCTGCAGCATACGCTGGAATGATTCGATGTGTCCACCAGTCCAAATCCCCCGAAACACGACAAAGTATAGCTAAAAACCTATTTTGTGCTGGCATAAATTGGCTGTCGAAATTGGGTGGGTTAAGCAACATGCAATAACACAGTTACCTTTCAAACGCAAAAAGATGTGAAATAAATCGGGAAACAAACAGATAAAAAATCATACCAGAGGTGACAGGGAGTTGCAACCTTCCCATCGACGTCTGGATATTAAAATTAAAGTCTGACCAGGATTGAAAAACTGTGTCGATCATGGAACGCATAGTTTATAACTGATATGTATTCCATAGCAGTTTTCAATGCGGCCCACCTGGTTTTTACTCGGAATATGGTTGGGTGTTCATTGGAATGACATTAGTTGTTAGCTCTGCTAATGTAAGGCGCCCCTGCAGCTTTGTACACATCATAAATTGAGGTGGTGTGCGAGAATACAGAGATGGGTGAAGGCACTATTGATTATAACAGGGATATCACATAGAATTCAGCTCACCATAGAACAGCTAATTGAGTTTCTGAAGGTGTTTAGTTTTCCACAGTGCGAATATTCATCATGGTGGGGGTGCATTTCGCGTGGGTTCTGACAGGGACAAATCTAAATGGTTTCCATCTTTACAAGGGGATTGTCACAGCGTTCTTTTTATATATTATTTACGCATTTAATTAATTACCAGAATAAAATATTCGCCTTAACTCCACTAAGAAGTAGAGTCGAAGCAAACGACAAGAATATTTTAATATTGTTACATTTGTGAAGGCAATATTTGAAAGGGATACATAATTTAGAGAGCATGCGATTAAGTACTTAGTCGTCTTAAATAAAGAAAAGTATGTAAGTCAAAACTTATTCTATTACAATTGAAAATAAAAGAAACAAACAAAAAAGACCTCAGCATAAACTCACATCCATGCTGACATTGTCTAAATCTACATTTGGTGTTTGGTCAGATTATGATATCGTGCTGTGAAATTCCTGCTTATCCTTTTCAGCGCACGATTGAATGATGAAATCCTTGAATCCATTGTGCAGGAACTAGTTTATCCAGCTCTGCCTCTATCAGTTGCTTCTTGTTTCAGTTTATGGTCATGCTGCTGCTGACATTAGAGAATACCATATTGACCATTGTCATTGATTAACAAAACAAGGGAATCGTCCAAAAATAAAACCAGAATGTACAGAGATGTCATTTGATAGGACTTATGGCCAACTGATTTCCGGTATCCCATGTCAGGCTTTTTTTTCTATGCATTGATTACAATAATCCCAAACATACACGTTGCTGTCAAAGACGATTGTTGATAATTGTAGGAAATATTAGAATGCTGAAACATCAGAGTGGACAGAGACATTGGAGAATTAGATCAGCCTGTGAATTAGATAGTTAAACATCTGATGAATCAAAGGGAGAAACTTCACCACCACAGGAATACAAAACCTAATAATAAAACAGTATTCACACTCAGACATCTGTTGGCCAGCTCCCAAAGGACAAAGAAATGGAAAAGAAAATTTAATGGATCTTACATTTGGAGAAAGGTTAAAGAGAAACAGTACAAGTTTTTGGGTAGGTGTGCACTACTAAAGCAACAATATTCGACGAGCCTAGATATTTTTGAAGAGATTGGAAAATGGGTATGACTGCTCACAAAGCAGGATTCTTGTTTCAGAAATAATGGACAGAATACAGAAGCAAGAAAGGCACACTAAACAAGACACGGGCCAATCAAAGTCGTTGTATTTTAATTTCGTAAATTGTGATTTACGGTTTACGTTTTGTAATGCATTTCTGGGTCAAACATGACTCATCGGATCTGTACCAATATTACATGGCGTATGAATCGAATTGGCCCGTCAAATTTTATTTTCTTGCATCTGAGAAGTGTTTAGTGCAAAATGATGTATTCTGTCTTTTCCCTAACTTGATTTCTGCTAATATTAGTGTCCAGACTAATTATTTTTTTCGAAAACCGCATCGTTGAATGTAACACATATTGTCATGTGCGTACAATTTATAGTGGTTGTGGATTTTGTTTCCCATTTAATTCATATTCTGCAGATACCTCATAGACGTCCTTGACATTTCCAGTAAAAACAAAAGTGAGAGGTGTTAATGACCCAGCAACAAACTTTGTTGATCCAATTTATAATTATACAACTAAAATATGAAGAATACCCTTTTATGTGTGATGAATAAATTTCCCATAATTAGAAGGACTTTTTGTTAATTGTTTCTGTGCATACAGTTTTGCTTAGGTTGTCTTGATAATCATATCCAGCACATTTCCCGCAATTAAGACAGCCCCACTGACATAAGTGTGTCAGTGTGGTTTGCCTTTACTTGCTTTCATGAATAGCAATATTCAATTGGTTATGTTCTGCCTTCTGCGAGTATGAAATCAACAAAGGAATTATTTCAAATTGACAAGAGTGCACCTTGTACATTTGCACTCTGACCTATCAGTACATGTCTTCAGGTTAAGTAGCATGGCTCAGTTAGCTCATTTTGCTTCAAATTGTTCTTTCGTCTTCTGCTCTTAATTCAGTTCATTTTCTGTATGGTTCGACTGTGAACAGAGACAGACGGCCTGTATTAAGTAACAAAGGGTTATTGGGTCCTCTTTTCTGTCCACTGCAGTTTTTAATGAACCAGGTATATTTTATTTCTTGAAATCAGATAGTACTTTTGCGAGAAAGAAGGGTGAATGTAAAATTCATGCTCTTGAACCAAACATCTCATTGGTCACCAATTTCCTTTTTCATGTTTTCAAAACTTACTCGGGTTTGTGGAAACTGGTCAGCTGGGCCGTCATTTACTATCTGCCCTACTTGGCCCTGGAGAAGGCGCTGATGAGGTACCTTCTTGATTTACTGCAATGCATTTGTTGTAGGTAACCCGACAACGTCGTTGCAGTGGTCATTCCACAATGTTGATGAACTGATAGGAAAGGAACGACGACATACTTCCAAGACTGGATAATGAGTGACTTGAAGGAGAATTTGCAGGTGTTGGCATTCAAATGTGTCTGCTGCCTTTGTTTTCCTCGATGGAATTGGCAGCAGGTTTGGAAGACGTTGTCTACAGTTGCATATTAAATTTCTGCAGTGTGTCCTGTAGATTATAAGCAATGCTGGACGTTAGCGTCCGTGGCCAAGGGCTCGCATGTTTTGGATCCAGTTTCAAAGAAACCACTCCTTTAACCTATATTGCAAAATGTTCGTGATTGTAATTGGAGATGCACCAATGTTGGAACTTGGCGCGTTTGCTATCTCAATTGCGACATAAAACTTGTTGATTATGAATATGATTTGTGGGAATTAGGCGGTGTGCTCCTCTCTGCAGGATTCCTTGCCTCTCATCTTCCTCTGTGCCTGTAAAATATATCGCTTTCTCAGTTCAGTTTCTTGTCAATTTCGCATCCTCTGGGAAGACTGTCAGTGCCTTTGAAATACGACTTTTGATGACAGCTATGTTAAACCTTGTGATTTCTCATCCTGATCTTATAACTCTTATAACATCCTGATCTTATAACTCTTATAATATTCTTTTTAATGCGATGTTGCGATATATCTTCAATCAGCATTTCTCATTAGATGTTGCCTTCTTAACTTTCACCGGGTAAATTGTCAATTTTAATTTTGTGACCACGATGTACAGGGTTTCTCACTTCTGTATTTTACTGCAGCATTTTGTACTTTCAAGTTCTCACTTCTCGGGGACATTTAACGGGAACTGAAAATTATTCACGTTTACCTCCAGCATGAACAGCAATCATTGGCAAAATCATCAACTTAGATTTCACCAACATGGAGCACATGTTACACTTCGAAACAGTTGTGAAATTTAGAACATAGAACAATACAGCACAGAACCGTCCCTTCGGTCCACAGTGTTGTGCCGAACAGTTGTCCAAGCTTAAGCACCTATCCATGTACCTATCCAATTGCCACTTAAAGGTCACCAATGATTCTGACTCTGCCACTCCCACAGGCAGCGCATTCCATGCCCCCACCACGCTATGAATTTAGTTGACTCCTATACAAAAGCGTTATCTGGACTCGACACGTTAGCTTTCTCCCTCTCCGTGGATGCTGTCTGACACTTTGTGATCTACAGAATTTGTTGTTTTCAGTGCAGTTTGCAGCATCTGCAATTATGTGCTCCAATGGATCAATGGGATCTTAGCGTGCATTTAGACCTTGGCCCTTTAAACGAACTGGATACGCTCCAGTATATTTCCCTGGAATACCAGTTAACCTCTCAAAATCTGACCTGTCGCAAAGCCTCAATTTATGGCTCTCAGTTTACAGTGTCACCCAATCCCCGGAGCTGATGGTTGACCTGGCAAAATGTGAGACATTATTGCAATAATTTCCCTTAAATATGAATGAACCATTCCAGCGACTTAATTTCACCTTGTTTTCTTGAGACCAGTAAATTAGATTAAACACGACACCTCGAATAAATTAGCAGAGGGATTGAATTCAAGAGTCTGAAGTGTTTAATAAGGTCGGATTGTTGCTTTTATTACTTCAGTCATAAAGTTTACTGGGAACCTGATTATACTGTAACTGTGGCTAGGACACAGGAATTGCACGCAGTTCTTGATCTGCATATTTCTGGGGATGGTATTGTACTGGACAGAGTGTAATAGCAATTTACTAGGGAGCTGCCCCCTGCTCTTGAGTGTCAGTTTGCAAGACAGTGATTAATTTTACTTGACTCAATGCAGAGGTGTGTGAGATGAGGCATGATTGACATGTATAAATGTATGAGGAGTTTTAACGGGCTACTCAGGGAAGGAAAACCATTTCTCATTGTTGGAGTGATTAATGACCAAGGACAATGGATTTCAGGTGAGACATAGAAGATTGAAAGTAGATGTAGCGAAACACCTTTTCACTGGAAGGGTGGTGTGAATATGGAACTCACTGCTTGTAAGTGTGTTCGAAGGTAGAAATACGCATTATATTTCGGATGTATTCAGGCATTTCTGGTGATGCCAAAGCATACAACGTTATTTGCCAAGTGCAGGAACATTGCCTGAGAGCAATCAGCTGGTTATTTTGGAATGACACAGACAAAATAGTTCTGGACTTTTCTTGATTTCCAAAGCTCTAGGGCTCTTTATTCATGCAGAAGTTATGAGTGGTAGTGGACAACATAACCAATCGAGCCTATTCCATCATTTAGTCTTTTGGTGATTGATCTCAGCTTGAAACCAACTACCCATTCCTCCTAGCACGTTTTAGCCCTTCAACTAACTGCAAATTGCAATTCTGTCGAACTCTTCCTTCCATCCTCTCACTATTGCACTAACCACCACAATCTGTTGCGGTAAATTCTACAGGTTTACAACCCTTTGGGAAAGATAATTAATCCTCATCTTAGTTTTCAGTGTGCCATGCTCGATTTCCTCACATGAGGAAACATCAGTTCCATGTGTACTTTGTGTTCTGAGATGCTGAAAGTAGTTAATTGTTTCATTCAAGTCTTCGAAAATGTTTGCAAGTAGCCACGTGCACAATTATGAGTATCCATGTCCCCTGTCCCTCAGACGTGTTCTGTTGAGGAAACTGACGAGCTAATACCGCATTGGATACAGAAACATGGAAACATTGAAGCAGAAAGCGGCCGTTCAGCCCGTTGACCCCTGCTCCAACAATCATCATAGTCATTGGCGAGCATTCCAACTCAACAGCCTAATACAGCTTTTGCCGCATAATCTTTGATCCTAATCACCCCAGTTGTTGTATATAGCCGCTTTTGAATACATTAAATCTTTCAGCATCAACTGCATAACTGTGGTAATGAATTTCACAGTCTCCTCATATTTGTCTGAAATAGTTTTCCCTGAATCTTCAGGTGGCGGCCACCCTCGTTCTCGAGATGAACGTAGACCATTGGGAGGATCCTACATATCTGTTCCTTCCAGAATTTTATAAGTCTCGATGAAACTCCCCGTCATTCGTCCGAACATCAGTGAAAACAATCCCAACCAATCAGTCTCTCCTCATGTTAGTGCCACCATCCTTGGAATCAGCCTTCATTGCACTTCTCCGACATTCCATTGTTACAATAGTTAATGAACCTCAGTACACGGTGAATATTCGAATCAGCCAACACTACAATGTCCTCAATAGAGCAAAATGTGTGCTCTGTTGTGACTTCATTTCAATTACATCATCTTTCCGATTATTCCATTTTGCAGAAATCATGGTTAAACTATCTTCAGTTGGCTCTGTGAATACTAGAGAAAATAATGCTTTCTATGGAATATCAATATTATGCATTTGCACCTGCCTCCCCACCTCCGCCGAATGTAAAACAGGCTGTCCTGTATTGTCGAGCAGTACTACTTTCATGAATTTTTCACTTTTCATCAAATATTTATTGTCATGCCCAATTAACTTGTCGCCTTTATCACTTACTGGCCTGGATAGAAGATATGGTGTTTAAGCACGCCATACAACTATGTTAAATTCTTCAGCACATTACATATCTCAATTACATTTTCTCCCATTCTTCTAAACTCAAGGGTTAATGGGCCTAAAATGCTTAATTGCGTGATATTAAGACTCGTCCGTCAGCTTTGGACTTAGTTCAGCGAACCGTCAGCAGCATAAAACACAGCTTCAGAATAATGATCTAGAACTATCATACATATAATGCTTTATTTGTATCTTTTATCTAATATGCCCACCATTGAACTGGCAAAGAATCTGATAACCAGCATCTGCAGTCCTCACTTTCTCCTTTATGACTGGCAAAGACAGATATACGTCAATGTCTCACTGTTCTCCTTGCTTTTTCAATTTGTTGTATTTCTTTCCGAAGCTTAATCGATTACGTGACTGTGAATCTATGTTAGAACACCTACCCTCTATTTCGAACAAAGAACGTTTACACCTCAGTAACAGGCCCTTCGTCCCTCCAAACCTCAGTCGATTCAAATCCACTGTCTAAATCTGTCGCCTAATTCCTAAGAATCTGTATCCTTCTGCTCCCCACCTACTCATGTATTTGTCCAAACGCATCTTAAATGAAACTACTGTGCCTGCTGCTACTACGTCTAATGGAAAGGCCTTCCAGAAACCTATCATCCTCTGTGTAAAACACCTGCCGCGTGAGCCCCCTTTCAACATTTCACCTCTCACCTTGAAAGCGTTAGAGAATCTTTCACAATGGGAAAAGGCTTTTCTCTGTCGACCGTGTATATGCCCTTCATGACTTTACAGACATCAATCTGGTCACCCCTCAAATTCCTGTTTTTCTCATGAAAGCAACCCTAACCTATTCAATCTCTCTTCATACTTGGCCCCTTCCATGCCAAGCAACAACCTCGTACACTTTCTTTGCAACCTGTCGAATGCGTCCTCATCCTTTTGATAATGTGGTGACCAGAACTGTACACAGTATTCTAAATGTGGCCGAAACAATGTCCTGTAAAATTTTCTAGCTCTTACAGTGACTGTGGGGCTGGTGTATATCAGACAGGAGGAGATCGGTGTTACTGTCTGTGTGGCTGGTTTCTATCAAAGTGGAGGAGATTGGTCTTTCGATCTGTGGGGTTGTTTCACATAAGAGAGGAGTGGATTGTTGTCAGTAACTGTGGGGCTGGTTTATATCGGACAGGAGGAGGTGGATGCCAGTGACTGTGGGGCTGGTTTATATCGGACAGGAAGAGATTAATGTCCGGGCCTGTGCTTCTGGTTTGTATCAGACGGGAAGAGATTTCTGTCAGTGACTGTGGGGCTTTTAGATATCAGACAGGAGAAGATTTGTGTCAGGCATTGTGGGGCTGCTTTTCCTCTGACAGGAGGAGATTGCTGGCCTTTCTAATCGAAATCAGCCACACAGTCCCTTACACCAATCTCCTCCTGTCTGATACAAACCAGCCCTACAGTCTCTGACACCAATCTCCTCTTGTCAGATATAAAATAGCACCACAGTCACTGACACCAATATCCTCCTGTCTAATTTAAACCAGCTTCACAATCACTGATGCCAATCTCCTCCTGACTGGAACAAACCAATACCAAAGTCCCTAACACAAATCACCTTCTGTCTGATGAAAACCAGATTGGTTTAAGAGTTGAGGCCTGTGCACAGCTGTGTGCCTTAGAGATCGATGTGTCCTCTTCTTTTCATCATAAAAGTAAATGATTTGGATGTGAGCGTACCAGGTACAGTTTGTAAGTTTGCAGATGACCTAAGATTGAAGTTGTAGTGGACAGGGAAGTAGCTTACCTCAAACGACAAGGAGCACTTGATCAGGTGCACCAATGTATTAAGGAGTGGCAGATGGAGTTTCATTGAGATAACTGTGAGGCGCTACATTTTGGAAAGGCAAAACAGAGCTGGACATACACACATTATGGCAAAGTTCTGGGAGTGCTGCTGAACAGCCACATCTTGGCGTGCAGTTTCAGAGTTCCTTGAAAGTGCAGTCGCATAAAAATATGATAGAGATGAAAGTGTTTGGTATGCTTTCCTTCAAGTGGTCGGAACATTGAATATAGGAGTTGGGAGGTCATGATGCGGATGCACAGGACATTGATTGGGCCACTTTTGGAATATTATGTGCAATTCTTATATCCCTCCTATTGGAAGGATGTTATAAAACTTAAATATTCGGAACAGATTTACAAGGATATTGCAGGGTTAGAAGGATTTGAGGTTTAGGGTGAAGAGGCCAGGGTTGTGTTCCTCGGAGAGACATAGGCTGAGCAGTGAACTTATAGAGGTTTGTAAAATCAGGAGGAGCATAGATAGCGTAAGTAGGCAACCTAATTTCCCTGTCTGTGGAGAATCCATAACTAGAGGGCATAGATTAAGGCGGAGAAGGGAAACGTTTAGAAGTGACCAAAGGCGCAATGTTTCCATGCAGTGGGTAGTGTTTATATGAAATGTCCTACCAGAGGAAGTGTTGGCGGCTGGTACAAATTACAACATTTGAATGACATCTGAAGCGTATATGAATAGGAATGGTAAAGTGGGATATGGCTAAGTGCTGGCAAATGGAGCTTGTGTAAATAAGGATATCTGGTTGGCATGGAAGAGATGGACTGAAGGATTTATTTCCGTGCTATACATGTCTACAACTCTAAGACTGAATGATTGTGGGGCTGTTTTATATCAGACGGGAGGAGATTGGTCTCAGTGCCTGTTGGACTGGTTTGTATCAGACAGGAGGACATTGATGTCAATGACTTTGGGGCTGGTTTGTATCAGATGGGAGGAGATGGATGCCAGTGATTGTGCGGCTGCTCTGTATCAGTCAGGAGGAGATTGGTGTCAGTGACTGAGGTATTGGCTGAAATCAAATAGGAGAAGATTGGTACCAGAGACTATGAGGCTGTGTTGTGTCAGACAGGAGATTCGTATCAGTGACTGTGGTGTTGGTTTATATCAGTAAGGAGCAGATTGATGTTAATGACTATGAGTTTGAATTATATCGGACAGAGGAGAATGATGTCAGTTAATGTGGGGCTGTTGTTTTCTTAGACAATCCAGATTGATGTCAATGATTGTGGGCCTAGTTTGTGTCAGCAGGAGGAGATTTCTGTCAGCGTCTGTGGTGTTGGTTTAAATCAGTTAGAAGGAGATCACTCTCAATGACTGTGCGGTTTGTTTGTGTCAGACAGGGGGAGATTGGTGTCAGGTGTCCAAAAGAGGTACACCATTTTGGTTACGGTTGGGGGAGATGGTTCACCATGGAAAAGCAGCAGTTGGCCGGTTCATGGTAGCATGGCTGCCTCTAATGCACAGAAGGACGGGGAAAAGAGTGGTCAGTCTTTCATCACAGGAGATTTAATTGTAAGTGGACTGGTTAGGCGGTTCTGTGATCGAACACGAAACTCCAGGATGCTATTTTACCTCCAAGTAGCATGTGTCAAGGATTCCTCAAATCGGCTGCAGAACATTCTGAAGGGGGAGAGTGAACAGCCAGCTGTCGTGGAACATATGACCTCCGATAAGATAGATAGAAACAGGATGAAGTCTCAGAAGCCGATTGTAGGGACTTAGGATCCAAATTGTAATGTAGGACATCAGACATAGTAATCCGAGCGGTGCTACAAGTGTCACATGCTCGTCAGAGTAGAAATGAAAGAATAGGCAGGATGAATGAATGACTTGAGAGATGATGAAAAAGGGAGAGCTTCAGACTTGTGGGACAGTGGGGCCTGTTCTGAAGGAGATGGGACAATTACAAATTGGACAGTCTACACTTGGGCCGGACTGTAATCAATGCCCGAGGGGTTGCTTTTGGTATCGTCGTTAGGGAGTTTTAAACTAATGTAGCATGGATTTGGAAATAAAAGTGGAGGTTAGTGGACAATAAGGAGGGAGAAACAAAGTGTATAACGAACCAGATAATGAACATAGCATAACTGATGGAAAGAGTAGGCAGGGAGCAGATCGTGATTGCCAAAGTGATCGTTGGTCTGAGGTGCAGTTGTTTTAATGTGAGAAGTGTAGTCGCTAAGACAGATGAACTGAGGGCTCGCATTAGTACCTGGAAATATAATGTTATTGGTATTACCGAGCCTCAATGAAGAAAGGGCATATTTAGCAACTGGATATCGCAGGATATAGATGCTTCAGGCAGGATAAGGTTGGTAGAGGGTTGAAGTGGTTGCATTACCGGCCAAAGAGCATATCATAGCTGTGCTGATGGAGGGAACTATGGAGGACTCCAACAGAGAGGCAAAATGGGCAGAGCTGAGAAATAGGAAGGGTGCAATACCAATTTTGGAACTGTACTACAAACCTCTCAGCACCACGTGCGATATAAATGTATAGGCATCTCAACAGATTATGAAAAGATGTAGGAGCAACAGTGTGGTGGTGATAGAAATGTTAGTTTTCTGAACGTTGACTGGGATTCACTTCATATTAGAGATCAAGATGGAGCAGAACTTGTAAGGACCATCCAGGAGGGGTTTCTGTAGCAGCATGCAAATAGTCAAACTCGGCAATGGGCCATACTAGACCTGGTGCTGAGGAATCAAACCGGACTTCTGTTTGAAGTTTCCAAAGGGGACTACTTTGGGAATAGTGATCACAATTTCGTAAGATTTGGAATACTCACGCACAAACACAAGAGTGGTCCTAAAGGAAGAGTGCCAAATTGGGACAAGTCCAACTGTACCAACTGTGGCAGGCGATGCGAATGTGGTTTTGGTGCAGCTGTTTGAAGGTAAATCCACACTTGATATGTGATAGGCCTTTAAAAACTTTTTGATTAGAGTGCAGGGCAGACATGACACTGTGAAAATGAGAGATAGAAACGGCAAGATTAGGGAACAGTGGATGACAGGCGAAATTGTTAGACTAGCTAAAAGGGAAAAAAAAGAAGCATACGTAAAGTTTAGCTGACTGAACACAGACGAAGCTTTGGAAGAATATCGGGAATGTAGGACCAATCTGAAATGAGGAATACAGAGGACTGAAAGGGATCATGAAATATCTTAAGCAAACAGGGTTAAGGAAAATTCCAAAGACTTTTATTCGTATATAAGAAGCAAGAGAGCAACTCTGAAAGGGTGGCCCACTCAGACAGAAAGAAGGAAAGTGATGCGTGGAGTCAGAGAAAATGGGTGAACTTCTTATTGAGTACTTTGCATCGGTATTCACCGAGGAGAGGGACATGACGCATGTTAAGATAAGGGATAGATGTTTCATTATTGTAGGTCAAGTCGGTATAAGGAGTGAGGAAATATTGCGTTTCATAAAAAACAGTTAAAGTAGCCAATTACCAGTTCTGGATGGGATCTGTCCCAGGTTCTACAGCGAAGCGAAAGCGGAAATAGCTGGTGACTTAACAGATATCTTTGAGGCATCCTTGAACACGGGTAACATCCTGGAGGACTGGACAATAGCTAATGTTGTCGCCTTATTTAAGAAGGGTAGCAGCAATGATTCATTTAATTGTAGAACGATGAGCCTGAACTGAGTGCGAGGAAGCTGCAGGAGAAGATACAGAGCGATAGGATCTAATTACATTTAGAAGAAAATGGACCTACCAGTGATGGGCAACATGGTCTTGTGCAGGGAAGGTCATTGTCTGGCCAGTACAATTGAATTCTTTGAGGAAGTGACAAAGTTGCTTGATGAGGAAAAAGCCATAGATGTCAGATGTATGGACATCAAATTAGTTTAATATTTATACATTTAATTAGCTCATAGCTGAATAATGTCAATTGTGAAACTCAGACAACACCTAAGGCAAATTAGACCTCAGACAGACAAGCGAATATTTGGTAGTTTGTAGTCTCAAACCTATGAGAAGGACATAATAAATAGAACATATACTTTCGATCAACCCTACATGTTAATCAACATCACCGAAACCATAGAGTTCTAGAAGTAAGTTTGTCATCAATTTATTAAGCGCAAATTGGCAGCAGCAATAACTTTTGGCCAACTAAATATTGCACACATTTAACAGAAGATTGAAAGAAAGCAAAACTTCATATAGAGAAATCGAACTGGGAGAGATTGCATGATAAAGTAACATTGCTGACAGGATGGAATTCCTATTTGTTTTTTTCATTCAGTTAACGTGTTTAGTCCTGTCCCAGTTCTATGTTGCTTGTACGTCATCAGGGAGGTAACTCTAATCAGCAAACTGTTAATTTGGTTCACAATAAAACAAACAAATTAGCAAGTTTAACTTCACCTTGGCGACCCCACAATGTGCAAATTAAACGGTTCTTAGAATATGCTGACATAGATTTGACCAACGACCTTAACATCAAAATACGTCGCTTGACTGTGAAAATGCATGAGCTGGTGGACGGTGTCATGAAGATATGCTACACATTGCTTGCTTCACTTGGTGTTCCGGGTGAGTGAATATAATCACCGATGACGTGTATGTCTTTGTATTTCTAACCTCTGTGTTGATCGGCCATGAATTAAGTTAAAGGCTGAGTACAAGAGTAGTCACATATGGATTGAGGGAGGACGATATTGTTTAAATCTATTGAAATTCAATTGTTCATGATCTTTCTTTTGGTTATGAAGAAAGGCTGAATAGCTGGCGCTGTTTTCCCTGAAGCATTGGATGCTGAGGGGAGACCTTACAGAGACCGAGGTCATCGTGAGGGCATGAATAGCTCAAGACTTTTTCTGAGGGTCGGCATGTGCAAATAGGTGATAGGTGAAAGGTTTAAAATGGACGCGAGGAACGACGTTTTCATGCAGATAGTGCTGCGTGTATGGAATGCGCTGCTGGAGGAGGTGGTTGAGACGCATAGAATTACAACATTTGAAAGGCATTTGGGTTTATTGGTGAATGCAAAGGACTTATGGGGATAATAGCTCAAATGCTAGAAATTGGTGGCAGAACAGTTTCGGATATCTGGTCATTGTGTCCATTTTCGGTCTAATTGACTGTTTCCCTGTTTTATAATTTTGTGATTACATGGCTGTAGAAAAACTCTGAATATGCATTACTTTTGCTAGTTCTTCGATCAAACTTCGAATTATATTGTACTGTCAACTCTCCTTGCGTGCTTGTAAATTCATCTTCATCGTTCAATTGCTGTTGACATTGCTGACATTTATTGTCGATCATCCATTGCCCAGATTCATCGTTTGAGTCAGCCTTGTTAAATTATGCATCCCATCAGTGGGAAAAGCCAAGTTCCTAGAAGCATGTGCATTACTGTATCTGATTCAGGGACAGTGCAAGAGTGGTGTTGCAGTGACAAGTTAACCCAATGTGTGTGAAACTGTAATGAAAATGTGAAGAAACTGATTTACTGCCACTGCAGAACCAAGAGAAGACAAATTATGAGCTAGATTTCAGGATCTTGACAGCGATGGGCATGCACGACGCATT
The DNA here is from genome assembly GCF_037043375.1 of Chiloscyllium plagiosum. Classification (NCBI taxonomy): domain Eukaryota; kingdom Metazoa; phylum Chordata; class Chondrichthyes; order Orectolobiformes; family Hemiscylliidae; genus Chiloscyllium; species Chiloscyllium plagiosum. Next base: position 7,399,852 of record NW_028270190.1, on the reverse strand, counting down.
TGTCTGTCATTATAGTGTCTTTGAATGAATTGTTGTTTGTCTAATGTTGAGTAGTTTGACCTGTCGAATTACATCAGGTACACAGCCCTTTGCATTCACCTTTAAAATAAGAAAAAAAAAGTGTCTCGGTTTTCTTACTAGAATACTTTTGAAGAAACCTGATCGGGACGATAGTAGGGGGCAATTCGTGAAAGTTTTGGCAAAAGTGCCAATTATGCAGGCTGCTTTGATTCAGAACGTGCAGAATTGTCCGCGTTTGATTTGATGTATTTGAATCTTATTGACTGTGACGCCCAAAGAGTAATAGAATATTCAATGGAATGGTCACGACTGAATCCTCAATAATGAACATTTTGGAGAGTCCCATTTGCCACAGAAATCAGCTGAGCTTACTTTGTAACTCTTGGAGAAACAAGACCTGTTATATATGTGAGAGATAACGCAAGCCTGTCTTTCGAAGGTGACTCAGTGGTTAGTGCTGCTGCCATCACAGCACCAGAATCCCAGGTTTGATTCCTGTCTCGGGTGACTGTTGCAGTGGAGTTTGCACATTTTCTCCGTGTCTGTGTGGGTTTGCTCCGGTTTTCTCCCACAGTCTGAAGATGTTCAGGTGAATTGGGTCTGATAAATTGCCCATAGTGTTAGGTGCTTTACTCAGAGGGGGATGGGTTACTATTTTGGGGAGGGGGGGGGTGGTCTGTGTGGACTTGTTGGGCCGAAGGGCCTGTTTCCACACTGTCGCGAATCTTATTTAATCTAAAGCGGAATCTTATCTTCCCTGTCTTTAGGATTCAGGTCAGAGATCTGACTGAACACTGTCAAAGTGCCTGAATTTCTGAAGTTTTGAGAAGATTTAGACAATATATCAGATCTGAAACAAAGCAATCTGCATTATTGGCACTCTTACCAAATATCTTTCAACGATTGCTACCTGTTATTATCCAAACGAAGCATACTTAGACCCTATCTTTTTCTTATTTTACAGGTGAATGCAAAGTGCTGGGCACCTGCTGTAATTTAACAAGTCAAACTAATCGGCGTTTAGCAAACCACAATTTATTCAGACACGGTACTTTAAATTTAACAAAAGAGAAACGAACTTAAAATAACAAACATATTGTAAAATTAACAGAACAATAGATACAGTGACTATCATGAATTGACTGTAATAACATATTTACATTCTACAAACACACCCCTGGACACAGTGTCGAATCCTGAATTCAGATTATCTTACATGCAATGCCAGCTGTAGGAAGAGAAGCCCAAGCTTCCACCTGTAAGCGGAGAAAAACAGTTTCTACTACTTCGAAACTCGAGCAGATTGTGCTGAATCTAAAAACAAACAAAAACACGAGAACACCTGGTTTTGAGAACTGGCGGCACCCATCCAGGTTGATTTTATTTTCGAACTGTGAAAAATGAAATAAGTTATGTTCATTATCACAGGCTGCTAAACGCTTCTTGTTCAATTTCTCCCTTAAAAGAAAACAGGACAATACACATCGTAAACACACAGCATTGCCCAACATTTCCCGCTAAAATAAAATCATGAATATAACAAGATGGTTTCATTTTTCTTAAAAAGCCGTTTGTCTTACATTATAAATATGCTGCAATACATATACATTATATTGACGTCAAGCATGCACATCTCTCATTGGCACCCATTTTGAGTGGCAGTGGTTGAACTAGTTTTCAAACTGTCTAATGCCTTTTGACATTCCTCCATCTCCTACAATATTCTCGACTTCTTCAACAACTCAGTCAGTTAAATAACCACAGTTGCAAAGTTCCCTGCAAACTGCGAATATATATAAAAAAGTACACTCTATCCAATAATTGGTAGTACTGCCCACTTCGTTGATGGAACGGGAAACTCCTCAATAACGTTTCTTTTCACATCCTGTTGAGCCATCTGCCTATGTCCAATGGCATGATCCGGGAATGCAACTTGGGATTTTTCGAACTCACCCTTAGTCAGGTTTATGACAATACCTTCCTCCTGAGGTTGATCGAATAACTCCAATACATATTAAAAGTGTTCTTTGCATTTGTGACTAAACATCACCAGGTTATCCATGTACACCAGACAATTAGATAATGCAAAAATGACTTTCGTCTTTAGTTTTGGAAACGTGGCTGGCGCATTTTTCAAACCAAATGGTACGCCTTTAAATCGGTATGGTTCATTAAGTCACAAATGCGGAAATTGTCTTCTGTCTTTCGAATAATGGTACCTGCCAATTTCCTGTGAGTACATTTTAGATCAAAGTATAAGCTGCTTTTCTGACCACCTCAATACAGTCGTCCAAACATGAAACAGGATATAAATCGAACTTCGTAACTGCATTGACTGTGTGGTCGTCCACACATAATCGTGGAGTACCATCTAGTATTGACACGATTATTATGGGTCAACTCCCGTCATTGAAACACACTTCGATTTGTTGCCATTCAGCATGCATTCAATTGAACTTTGAAATTGTACCAACTCCAGAGGGTTAGGTTTATTAGGATGTTGTTTATTTGAAACAAATTTTTCAAGATCTACTTTATGCATATTTGATTGCTACTTCCCAGCTTATTTCCACATATCTCCCCACGTGATGGAAAGGATGGTTTCAGGATATTTTTATATTCCTCTGGAAGGTAATTCAGCAATTTATCTTAATTTTCAGAACCCTTTTCTTATTAGCCAACTTAATTTGAGTCATGTACAAATCGGAATCATCCGAACTGGTTTCACAGTAACACGTTCTCCTTTCGCATCTCCTCCCTATCAAAACGCCTTGAGAGCATATTCACATAACACACTCTGTGGGGTTTCTGTCTATGTGGCGTTCTTATGAAATAGTTCACCTCACTCAGTACCCTCTCGATTTGATAAGGTCAATGAAACCTTGCTTTAAAAATTAACGTAGCACGGGAAGTTGCACTAACACTTTATCTACACTTGCAAAATTGCAAAATTTGGTTTCATGTCTGCTTCATGTTTCACAAGCATGATGCGATAAGACAAAATTTAGGACACTTAGGATGGGGACTGGCACCAGTGACATGTGGGGCTTATTCAACGAACAGGTACAGTGTGTCCTTGATACTGAGATGTTAGCAATTGTGGAGACTGTGAAAATAGCTAAGTCCAATGGGCCGTATGGGATTTACCCTAGAATTCTCGAGGAAGCTAGCGAGAAATTTTCAGAGCATTTGTCTTTGATATTTACGTCGTCATTGTCTACAGGAATAGTGCCAGAAGCCGGAGAAAACCAAATTATTTCCCTTTGTTCAAGGAGAGTAGAGCCGACCCTTGTAATTATGGATCAGTGAGCCTTACTTTGGTTGTAGATAAAGTGTTGGAAAAGGTTATAAGGAATTGGATTTATAATCATCTAGAGAGGAATAAGTCGATTAGTGGTAGTCAACATAGTTTTGTTACAGCTAGGACGTGCCTCACAAACGTTTTGATTTCTTTAAAATGTGATCAAACTGCAGATCCTTGATCTGACTGGACCTCTATTGGCAGTCTATATCTAGTAAAGAAATGAAGTCGTTCTTCTACAGCCCTTTCAGCTGTGATGTTGGATAAGGGGATTTCCTCTCGTTGACACATCCATTATTATTAATAAATACTTTTTCCCACTTTTCTGATTTCAGGGACCTATGCAATCAGTCAAGATTCTTGTGAAAGTTTCCTCAAAAGCAAGAATAAGTATTAAAGATTAGGTTTTTATTATTGCGTATAGTTTTCCAATTAGCTGACATGCATTTTGCATTTGGAAAAATTCCACGACATCCTTGTGTAGTCCAGGCCAGAACAAAATGTCTGTTTCGTTTAGCCTGTGTTTTCCTCACCCCTAAATGACCTCCAAGTAGTTGCTCTTGTGACACTCGCAGCACCCCGTCAACCCCGTACCGTGCCAGCAAAACAATGTGATGAATCTCTGACCATTTCTCATCTGTTTGAATGTGTGATGTTCTCCACTTCCTCATTAAGACATCATTTGTAAAGTAATAACACACACGAATGTATTCAACTTTCTTGATCTGCAAATGCCTTTTTTAAAACTCTTTTAATTCCTCATCATTCTTCTGTAGTCAATCAGCTTAGCAGAGCTAAAGTTACTTGCACGTTTCCCTATTTGCTCATTCTCTGTTCCACTGGTCTGATAAAATCAAGTTTCGGATAACACCATGTCAGCTTCCTTATCTGTGCCTTTTTAAACTCTCCTGCTTCAGTCTGTGCCTCTGTGATTTTGTGATTACACAATCGGGGACAATTCCAGGATAAATATTATCTATGCATTCAGTTGCCTCTGTCTCCACTGGATTTTGAACTATAATAGGCAGCACGTCTTCCAGTTAATCAGCTATGTCATTTTCAAGGAAAAATAATTCTCCACTCTTCTCTGGACTGTCTAGCCTCACTTTACATAATTGAGCACTTCCGTCAGCAGGAATCCCTGCGACCGGTATCTTTTCTGTCAATAGCCCCTCAGGAGTATATATATCTCCCCATCCTTCCACACGAAAGACTGAGAGGGTCCTGTTTCCCTTAATATTGCAACCTCCTTACGTACTAGTTCTGGCCTATGTGAATAAACGTTACCCTTATATGTATATTTGTCAAGCAGATCTGGCACGTACTCCATAATCAACCTCTGAACATCATATTCACTCTGCAGCAGTTGTTTAGCTTCCCTTTTATTTTATTACCAGTCCAACAAAATTTCCAGGGTTGTCTGGTGTTCCTACATTTGCCTTTCTTTATCACTCAAACCATCTATACCCAGCAACATCCTGGGATATCTCTTCTGAATGCTCTCCAGTTTAGTAACATCCTTCATAGAATACGGCCAAGTGAACTCGACACAGTACTCCAGAAGAGGCACCAGCCTGTACAACCTCAACATGACTTCAGAACTCCTTTAACCAAAGGACTGAACAAATAAGGCGAATATACTAATGCCTCTTAACCACCCTATCCACATCTGACACAAACGTCAAGGTATTATGTGTATAAAAACCTAGATCCCTCTGTTCGAAAACACGATTCAAAGCCTGTTATTAATTGTACAAATCTTAACCTTGTTTGTTCAACCAAAATGCAATAACTTGCATTAATTGAAACTAAACTTCATCTGGCATTTTTTCTTCAGTCGATTCACATATTTGATCAACAACCCTCTGTAATCTGAGGAAGCCTTCATTGCTTAATATGCCACCAATTTTGGTGTCATCCATTATGGCCCTTAGCATGTTGTCCACACTCACATTCATAGTTCGCTTAAATTGCCAACTCTATTGCTGTGAAAAGACCACAGCGTTATTTTTCACTTCTTTTTTCCTTTTATAACTGTCTTTATTATCGTCAATGTGATCCCCTTTTCCTTCGCAACCTGATTATGTCTCTTATCCGCATTCTCTAACCCTCACAGACGTACACTGATATTGGGATCCAGGATTTGATTTATTATCCAACGCCGAATCATTGCCCATTTCCTCTGCTAATCAATCAGAACCCCTCAAAACATTTTAAGAATGTTAACATAGACTGTAAACATTTGGACATTAAAGACAAGTGTAAAACGCTGTTTTCGAAGAGAAGAGAAAATAGCTTTTGCCTGTCTTATTGCTGAACATAAAAGATAAAAGAAAAACATAAAATTTCCACACTCATCTAGGATGCTTCTATTGTTGCAACTATCGAACAAAAGTTCGACGTTCTCAAAGCTATGCACGTTACCACACACTCTAGTACATCTTGTTGAACGTTTCTGAAAAGAAAACAGGAAAAATACACCTCTTAAAGGAACACTATCATCACAATCTCTTAATCAAAAATGTATAATGGAAAATGTATAAGAGCTAGAAGGCACAAATGCAGAAACTGGCCATGTCTGATTCTGCAGCACTTTGAAATGTCTAACATATGCAACCTAGGCAATAAAGAGCAGACGGTGCACGGATGGAGTGTATTACAAATTTCCCTTAAAATCATACATCGTCCTGATTTGGAAGAGAACGACCTGTAACTACCCTGTTGTCAGGTCAATGTCCAGAAACTCTGTCTTTTCTTTTAGAAGATTACTTACAGCGTGGAAAGAGGCCCTTCTGTCCAACACGTCCACACCGACCTACCGAAGCACAACCTACCCAGACACATTCCACTACATTTACCCCTGCCCCTAATACTATGGGCAATTTAGCACGGTCAATTCACCTCGCCTGCACGTTTTTGGACTGTGGGAGGAAACCAGAGCACCCGCACAAAAACCCACGCAGACACAGGGAGAACGGGCAAACCCCACACAGTCAGTCGCCTGAGGCGGGATTTGAGCCCGGGTCTCTAGCGCTGTGAGGCAGCAGTGCTAGCCACTGTGCCACCGTGCCGCCCACTTAGCAGCACCATCCGTGTAACAGCAACAAATGGATGGCAACAATTGGAGGGAAAAATCAGTGAATTAATTCACTTTTATGAGCGCCATAATTACTAAAACCGCCATTCATGCATTCTGTCCAAATCTAATTTAACATTGCAGCTCGACGTATGCGCTCATTTTCCCTCAACACACATTGCGATGCAATAAGTGACGTACTGCAATCAACTACTTTTGAATCGCTAACTCAGTATTGCAGCATTAAGTCAAAAAGTTCGTCAGGAAGGCGAACGACTTGCTGGCTCTATTGGCAAGAGTGCACATGTATAAATGTCAGGAAGTGTTACTCCAACTGCCACGTTCCAGGTGAGACCACATCTTCATTTCCGTAATCTTTTTTAGCCAGCTTCTCAAATGGAAGATTCTTATTTCATTCAAGGTATTTCACAGTAGTTTCATGAAAATGTTCAGCAATAAGGTCCAGAACAAGATAGCGACAGAGTAAAGCTTCTGTGCTGCAGCTTATCTGCTCTGATAGCATTTTTTCTTTTCCCTTCATCTCATTTTCTTTTCACCTGTTTACCTTTCCTTTGTTTGGATGGTATTGGCGGCCAACACAACGTCCAGCACTAGGACCCTCAGTCGTATCGAGCTGGGTACAGTGCGCAGACCTCTGGTGAGCCGAGGGTGCGGACGTTGAGTGGCAGCAGAGTGTGGATTGCGAATAGATATCGTGTACAGGAGAGTTCACCCCTCACTTCCTTTTCTGGAGCAAGTACAAGACATGGAATCAGCAGCTGCTACATTGCAGATGTTATGTTTGCGAGGTCTGCTCAACAGCAAAAGCTGGCAATGGAGCATCAGTGTCTTCGTTGTTGACTGGATCAGCTGTGTTGAAAAAGTGTAAAAACAGCATGATTGCAATGTCTATGAAGTGGACCCATCAGCGATGGACGCGACTTTAACATTGGTTGGTAAAATCCAGTTGGTCAATCGGTGATGTTGGAGGAGTATTGGCACAACAGAAATGATGATGCTTGAGGATCGTCTGTTGTGGAAGCCAGCAAAACAGTCACAGGTATTGTTGACATTAATGAGCTGGCTCAGGAGTCATGGACCCTCTTCCAAGTTATTGTTTTTTTCATGAAAACCTAATTCTTAAATTAAACAAATACGTGCTGTTTTGTCTCAACAAATAGAAAAAAAAATCAATGTATTTTGTTATGTTCTTACTGTAAAATGCAGATTACAAAAAATTCAAAAGCTGCCAGAGGAAGTGGTCGAGGCTGATACAATTGAAACGTTTAAATGCATCTGGATGGGTACATGAATAGGGAGGGTTTGGAGGGATATGGTCGAGTGCTGGCAGGTGGCACGAGACTGGATTTGGATACCTGGTCGGCATGGATGGGTTGGACCAAAGGATTTATTTCCATGTTGTACATCTCTAAGAGCAAAATCAAATCAAGGAATCTGATGAGCAAAATTTTAAACATCTCAAGACTCCAATAATTTTAGTTGAAAAGAATCAGAGGTAATCCAACTCCTGATAGACATAATTCAGATAAACTTTATAGACCTTGATGCGTTTCTTATCGATAGAATTCACCCTGCAGCTCACAAAGTCAAGGTAATTATCCATGAAATCGAAACAATTGAAATTGAATTTAGCAGTTTATTGTGAATCACAATGACGTCCAGAAAATACCTCATATTTCAGCTTTACTATATTCCATAAACTACCACGCTTAATGAATTTACATATTTCAAACTTGTCATTTATTTGCTCATTTTGCCTTTTTTTAACTATCCTTCACGGGATGAATGGGTCACTGCACAGACCAACATTTGTTACTCGTCCCTCATTGCCCAGAGAGCCGTTTAGAGCAACCACATTGCTGTGGGTCTGGAGACACACACAGACCAGACCACGTAAGGTTGGCAGATTTCCTTTCCTAAAGGACACGAGTGAAACATATTTGAAGATTTTGCATATTTGAATACGTATGTACCCAATTTTTCTACTGTGTTATAAGTAATAGAATATTCAATGACTTAAGCATACACCAAAGACTTGTCAAGTGGCTGGTTCCTTTCACTATGATTAATGAACAATGAATGCCAATCACCTCCAGTGAATCACAAAATTAAAATAATGTATGCAATTATAAACTGGTGGTTTATATGTTAATTCAACCCACAAGGCAAATTATACTTTTCAAACTTATATGGAATCCGAATCAACAACATTCATGTTGCTTTTATTCCTTTCTTCCAGTTAATACCGTGGCAATTGTGATCTTATCTCGGGGAAAATGTGGTCTTTCCATCTGCACCACCCGTTACCTAATTGCCATGGCAACAGCAGATTTATTGGTGATTGTCACTTATGTAATAGTTTGGAGACTCATTTCTTATTACTTTCCTGGCACTTTCCTTTCCTTCCATGCTTCCTGTGGTGTTAATCTTGGACTGAGCTGTGTGGCAATAGAAGGATCTGTCTGGTATACCGTAACTTTCACCTTTGATCAATTCGTGGCCATTTGTTGCCAGAATCTGAAGAGAAAGTACTGCACCGAACGTACAGCAACTGTAATCCTATCAACAATATCCATTCTTGTCTGTTTAAAAAATATCCCCCACTACCTTTCAGGTGAACCTGGAGTTTTCATAAACAATGTACCAACATTCTGCGTTGTGAAAAAGAACTACTATACAGAGATTGGATGGGTCATCTTCCATTGGTTTGTGACAGCCTCAACTCCATTAATTCCATTTGCGTTAATTCTTATTCTCAACATTCTGACTGTCAGACATATTTTTGTAGCCAGCCGTGTCCGTAAGCAGCTAAGGGGTCACAACAAGGCAGAGAATCACAGTGATGGAGAGCAGAAAGAAGTCCACAATCTTACTTTTCACTATATCTGGCAACTTATTACTTCTGTGGTTGACGTATCTTATTGAATTTGTGTTTTATAACGTAACAGGAACAGACCACAGAGATTACAGAGATACTGAATATATCCTTCAGCAAGCCGGATATATCCTGGTGAATTTAAGTTGCTGCACGAACACATTTATTTACGTTGTTACACAATCGATGTTCAGAGGTCAATTCCAGAGTATGGTCAAATATCCGATTACCTCATTTGTTCAACTAATTAGCAAAGAAAAAAAGAAGAGGATTTGTGCGATAGGAGGAACAATGTCTTGAATATTTACCTTACAGAACCGTATGAGACCATTTGGATTTTTTAATCTCGCAATACCTTTGTTTGACTTAAGTTTAATAGAAGTTCGGCAGACTGTCTGTGAATTAATGGGGCTGTCATATGAGGAGACGGAGGCTGGTATCTACAAACCTTCTAAGAATGAGCAGCGATCTCAATTGAACCTGTGCAATTCTTGCACTGCCTTAAAGTGTTTGTTTCGATTTTGTAATTTACACATACTTCTTCTGTTGTTCCTGCTCCCCCTTCCTAGATATCTATTGAATTTTCACATGGGGGAAATATTGATCTGATGGAATAAATGTTAATTTCTTTAATAGGCAGCTTAAACCTCTTTATTTCCTTTAATGACTCCATGGTACTTAGAGGTAGCTTCATGGCAGTGAGAAGCTCATCCATTGGCAGGAGCGTGGTTCACCATTCATTAACACAAGTGGAACACATCCTTGTTGAATATCCCTGTTCTCATAGAGGAAGCATAGTGTTGACACAGGAATCCGCCAAAATCTTCCAAGACAACATAACATTTATTTACAACGTTACCTGCCTCAGACCACTTTTTGTTTTAGCATCTCTCATGCTACGAATATTCTCCCAGTTTCCAGACCCATATTTTTTGCTATTTAGAAGATGATAATTTTGTTAATTTATATTTGGTTTGCCGTATCATCGCATGTAAAAAGGTGTTTGTGGGGGTGGAATAGGGATTGTCCTGGCCCTATTGTTCATCCACTCCTTCGTGTCTGAATAAAACTGGCTAACTTGTTCCCTGACTCCTGGCTGTGCCTCAAATGTATGTTGGTTTCGCACTCATAATATTGACAGATGGGGAGCGAAAGTCAGGACATCTTATAGCCACAGTAATGCTTTTATCCTCCAACATAAGCTACTCTAAAGAATGATAGTTCGCTGTGCATGCCTGCCTGTCAGTAATATTTGTGCCTGTGCCCTATCCCATTGGCATGGCTGACTCTGCGGTCCTGATAGAAATGTAACATTCAGTCTTAAGGGAATTGTCAGGGGAATCTTTAATTTTGATCCTTTGATACCTGCTGGCATCAACGTAAACATATCCACAAAATACTAAAATAAAGCAAAGTACTGCAAAATAAGAAGACCCAAAACAAATACAAATACACCAGCATATCTTCGTATCATTGTACCAACAAGGGCGGCATGGTGGCTCAGTGGTTAACACTGTTACCTCACAGCACCAGGATTCTAGGTTCCGTTCCAGCCTTGAGTGACAGTCTATGTGGAATTTTCAGATTATCGCCGTGTCTGTGTTTGTTTCCTCCAACAGTCCGAAGGTGTGCAGGTAGGCGATTTGCCCATAGTGTCAGGTGTATTAGTCAGAGGCAAAATCACTCTGGGTGGGTTTCTCTTCGGAGGGTCGGTGTGGACTTCTTGGGCGCAAGACCTATTTCAACACTGTAGGTAATCTAATCTAATCTGGAGAGAAACATATCCCTATTGTTCTTCTGATATTCTTCTTTATCAGACTAGAAAGTTTCACAATGTTTCCTCTGCATAGATGCGAAAAGGCCTACTGAGTTTCTCCAGAAATTCCAAATTGAATTAGTTTTGTCTAAAACTAAGGTCCTGCAGTTGTCCTCTTGCCAACCTTATTCGGCTAATATGTTGAACATCAGTTTGAAGAAGCACATTGTTTGAAGAAGCACACAATATACAAAATTTGAGTTTTGTGAATACCTGTATCCAGAGTGGCTTGATATCACCACCTTTTACGCCCCACTGAAATGCGTAAGTATCGACTTAAAGAAACAGAAACAAAGAAACAACCGTATTTCAATAATTCGGGAGGAACCTATTCCCCACAGATTGTTAGGAGGAAATTGGAAATAATAGTTCTGCAAGTCTATTATTTTCTACACTGAGGTAACAGATTGTCCAATATTGGCAGAATGTTAATTGTGGGTGATTCAGAACAGATGTAGCAATTTAAACGGAATCCTCAGTGTGGGCCTGTGGAGCAGCAACAGCAGGCCTGTATTCTTCGCGAGAGCTGTCCACTGTTCTGGTGGCACTTTTGCTTCACATATACCGTTCTTCCATTGATAACGTAGAAGATAAAGTGAAGCAATACAAGTTGCTCACATGTTACTGCGTTTGTCTCGTTCGTATGTTATTGTTTTCTGTGGGAGAGAATACCACACATTCATCGTCTCTGGTTATAAATTGTTCTCCTGATCTCAGCTCTAAAGAGCGTGATCTGTGAGCTTAAACTGTGACCGCAGGATCTTGACTCATTGATCATCACGTGTTTATCTTGTGCAGTCTCTCACTGTTACTGTAGGTTTCTTTGACATCCTGCAAACCTTCAAATCTCCAATCATTGTAGTCCTAAATAATTCAGTATCTCTTCTTTGATCAGTCCTCCAGACAGAGAATTGTGTCTGACCTCAATTTGTCTGGTACAGACAATTCAGTTCAATTGAACGTTTAAGATTACTCACCATGCTGCACTATTCGTTTCACATGTCCATAGCGAATACACATCCTCATGCTCTGGAAAGAATATTGAATAAATGAAACCAAAATAATGAATTACAAACCGGACAGCAGGGGTTTTCCAGCTGCGGTGGTAAACAGGGTTTGAACCGCTCTGTAGGCATTCACCGGAAACAGTTCCCCAATGAATTGTTACTGCTATCAACTGAAATCTGAGAGAGACCAGGCACATCAATGTGGTGGTGGCAATAACATGATAGGTCCTGGCAATAATTTGGCATTTAGTTAAACTTTAACTTCCAAAGAAGTTATCCACAATACTCAAGCAATCGGAATGATGGAATTCCATCCTTTTGTCTCGATGAGTGAAACTCAAGGAATATTTCAAAAACTCACCAAGCATTCATTGACGCCAATTTGGACACATGGAATCTCTACCCATGGAAGTACAAAGCTCTCCGATTAATAGGGACAGCACCACCTCCCAGTTTCCTGGCAAAACACAACTAATCTGGCTGCCGAATAATACATCTTCTTTGACAGCCACTGAGTTTCAATACCATGTAAATCCCTTCTTAAAAGTCATTCTTTGTGGAATCACAGAACACCAATGGATGAGTTCAGCAAGTTGCAAGATCGTCTCCTCAATAACGTCTTCGATTCAGTCGTAACTGGCATTCTATCAAGTGAATGAGGAACAGGACAAAAAGCGGATTATAGGGATGTCCAAAAAAATTACCAAAGAATTTGCATAGATTAAAAGTTTCAAATTTGATGCTGGGAAAGAAAAGACTCTAAACGGTGTGGAGTGCACAAAGGTTTGGGGAATTTACTGACAATCAATTTAGGTTAGCAAAACAATATGAAGAAATTCGTAACAATTTTCACAATGTGTTGCTGCTCATGGAGCAATAGATTAGTCGGAACAGGCATGGAAATGCACTGAATACCAAGAGCCACAAATCGCCAAAGGAGGCCAGGAAATCACCAAAATGTGACAATCTACTCACCTCATCTTGAAATACCATTCCAGATTCCTTCTGCGAAATGGTAAAGGTTGTCAGACAATTGTTACAGAATTAACTCAGCACCAAAGGCACTGCGGCTCTCACAACACTCCAGAACTGTAGACCTCGACTATCAGAAACTCGCCCGTTGTTTCCCAAGGCGTCAACCTCATCTGCGATGAGCAATATAGGAGTCTAATGCTACTATTTCAAGTACATCTGTACCTCCAAAATAGATGCAGAACCTCGATAAATAGACGCAAATAATCAACATGATTTTCTCCTCGTTCTGAAAATGTGTCATCGGATGTAAGAACATTGGAACATAAGAATTAGGAGTGGGAATAGGTAATGCAACGCTTCGCCATTTACCATAACCATGACCGTATTTATACTAGTGTCACCTCAACTTTTCTAATGTCCCTCCCTCACCTTTGATCCCGCTTTTCATCATAAACATACGTATTTTTTTCTTGATCGTGTTGATTGATTTTGCCTACACTGCACTCAGAGGCAGTGAGTTCCAAAAGATTTTCAAATCTGTGAGAAAAGAAGTTTATCCTCATCTTACTGTTGAACCAACCTCCACTCTATATTTATGACGTATTCTTTGAGACTGTAACACAAGAGAAAACATCTTTTTAACGTCTGCTTTATCAATCCTCTTTAGCATTTTATGGAGCACAATCAGATCCTCTCTCACTCTTCTAAACTTCAGCGATTAAAAGCCCAAGATATTCCATCACTCCTCTTACTTCATCCTTTTCATCCATGAGATCAACCTGATTAAACTCCCGTGAACTGCTTTCGATGCTATCACAAGTAAGGAGAACAAAAGTGGACACAATGTTCCTCGTGTGGTCTCACAGAAATATAACAACGCTGCTTGTCGTTTATTATCCAGTTCTTTTGCAATAAATATCAAGATTCCATCTTGCTTTTTTTAATTAAATATTACACGTCCATACCTACTTTCTCATATTCACTTACTAGGACAAGAATAGTCCTCTGCATTGACACACTTATCTGTTTGACATTTGAACATTCATTTTCCGTTTTAAGAATTTATTTCTGCCAAATAGACACTCCTTGCACTTCTCGACATGAAATTTCAACTTTCAGATACTGGCAGATTCTCCTACCTGCATACATCTCCACTAATTTTAGCTACTCATCACTGTCGGCTTTCCCACCTACTTTATTATGATCCGCAAAATTTGCGTTTTGACACTTGTTACTGCTTACAGATCACTTCTATAAACTGTAAATAGCTAATGGCGGTACTCCACTCATTACAGTCTACCATGCATAGAAATAAACAAATCATTACGAACTATTTAGAAACATTGGAGAAATATATTTGATTTAGCCCAACCAAAAAATAAAGTTGAGGCATAACAGTGGTGAATTAAACATTGGCGAGTTATTTCTGATGAAAAAAATCACGTTATTTTGAATTACCTTCCGTTTGTCCTCAGCATTTTGAAAGTAATTCACTGTATAAATTCCTCACGTGTTGGTTTGCCTTCTGGCAGGAAAGAAAGACGCAGAGTATTGGACTACAGAAAACGAATTCAGATAAATGGTGCAAAAAAAAGTTCATCCTTGGAGATGTCGCTTGTTTTAAGATCTAACGTGCCCACTGGTCTCTTTCTACCCGGTAATAATCCCATGGCTCTGTGATATTTCTCACTCTCTCTCTCTCTTTCTGTTTCTATTTCTTTCTCTATCTCTTTCCCTTCTTACTTTCTCTTCCTCTCTGTCGTCCTCTCATTAGTTGTCTATCTGTGCATTTATCTAACTGACCACCTTTCGTTATGTAGGCTATATAGCTACTATTAAAGAAATAGACCTGAAACCTACATTCAAGAACATGCAAAAATTAACAAGTATTTATTGTATAAGGCAGAGATTGGAAATGTCAAAGTCATGAAAACGCACATTTAAACGGAAATTATTTGATCCCACACATACAAGTTCAAATTCTTCATTCATTCATAACGTATCCATTTCTGCTTCCTTTCATAAAATTCATTAAAATATCGTCAGCCCTGTCATAGAGAACAGAAATAAACTGTCGTGTCTGTGTCACTCGAAAAACACTGAACTTTATAAATCAAATTTCACTGCCTTTTTTCTGATTCAATTTTTGCTCATGTTACTTATTTGGAATCGTGTTGATTGTGTGTGTCAGTAATAAACTTCATCTCGGATATGTGATATTACAAAAGTCCGTTTCAAACCTTTTGAGCATTTTTGAATGTTTCATATTTTATTGCATTCTGAATTCAGGAATTAAAAAGGCTGGTTTGATTTCATTTGTTGTCCGCGTATATTAATATCATCTCTGACATTCCTTCACCACGTAGCAATCCCGCATTTCAAGTGAAAATCGCCAGTTTACACCTCAGCAGCTTTGACTCCCACACTGCTCCAATGTATTTTTCTGCACAATGTTAATGTTTAGTAATTTTATGCTTCCTCCCTATCTCTGACCACATTAATTAAATTAATTGTCCTTGCATTAATATGCCTTAATGTCCCCTGCACGTTCTCCTAGCTCACTCCTTCGTCACTTAAATTCATACGTTGTTATGAGGATGTGGAATTGTACGATACCATTAAGAGAGTGAAGGACTTAGCAAGCACACAGAGTGATGGAGAATTACAATGTAACATTTGCTGCAGGAATGAGCACTGGCTGAGTTGCTATGATGGCAAAAACAAATACGAATTCGGCCCATTTGTTTAAATCGTGCCCCAAATGTCAACCTCGAATCACGTTTGACTTTAGTATATTGACAATATTAAAACCAATGAAACAATCTGATGCTTTGCGGTTTAACACTGGGAAAAAATAGATTTGATTGATCTGCTAGTTGTCTACTTTTCGAAAAAGCTCAACATCCAACAGAGGAAATAATTTATGGTAGAAAAAGAACTGTTGAGATTGGTACTCACCTTACAACTTTATAATGTGAATGTCACGAACAATGCGTTGGAGATGAATGTATACTTGGATCACAATCATCTTACATTCTTAGAAAGCTTTAAAGATCAGAATATGGGCCTATGTCGTTGGAGTCTTATGATACAGACGTTTCGTTTTTTACATGTAGCAGGTCACAGGAATGTAATCGCAGATGCAGTATTGTAGATGTAATTGATAAAGTTTAGATGCCAGTTGCATTTGTTTCGTGTTTAAACACACACACACACACACACACACACACACATACACACACACACACACACACACACACACACACACACACACACACACACAGTTATCTGAGAATAAACTTAACGAGAAGTTAAAGTTATCCGTATGTTAGCGTAATGTGTTTAAAGAATATGAAAAAAGAGGCCATCTTTTCATTATGGTGGTTCCATTTTTGTTAAAGGGGAGGGCCGTTACGAAGGTGTAGAAGTACACTGTACCTTTAAGAGAGTGGAGGAATTAACAAGCAGACAGAGTGCTGTTAAATTTACAGTGTATCATTTGGTCCAGCAGGTAGCACTTGCTGAGTTTTTACGATACAAAATCAAATCAGATTAGGCCAATCCGTTTACATTGTATCCGAAAATAACAAACTACAATCAAGTTTGAATGTAGTCTATTGACAATTTAAAAAACCAATTAAACGATCCAATGCTTTGGGATATAAGACTGGTTAAAATTGAACAGTTGAGGGGAGAAGTGTCAAGCTACCAGCATGGACAGCCTGCCCGAAACACACCTTTTTTCAAAGTATATATATATCTATCAATGAGCTGTGAAACAGAAGTCCCTGAGAAGACGAGCATCGACAGAGGAAGATACAAAGGGAAAATTCGAGAACTGCCTGGTTTTGAAATTTGATTTTTTGGGAAATCTTGCTCAGGGGTTTGATCAGATAAGTATTGTAGAAGGGAAAGTAAAAGATACCCGGAAGGAAGTAGTTGTAAGTAGTTGTTCTTTAATTAGTCTCTGTCATACTATAAGAAATAAAGTTGTTAATTTTTACTTTAAATAGTTCTTGGCCTCTCGAATTTTTACAGATTACTGCACGGGATAAACCTTTTCTGTGTTGCCTGTATAAATTAAGCCTGGGTAGCGGGGTGTGTGTATTCTGTTCGTTACATATGGCACAGTAGACGATGCATAAACACCAGAAGGAATATGGACTGTCTCTCTGCAGTTGGGAGACCTCCAACGCACACAGATCCCATCTCTCCCGCAGATCCAGTTTCCAAAACTAAAAACGTGAAAGTTACCAACATTATTCGAACCATGCAGTCATTGACTTTCAGGCTTCAGTTTTACATTCATATCCAAGTAAGACAGTGGAAATTACTCTATTTCATTTCCTGATGGCAATAAATACACTTTCCATCGCTCCTCAAATGCTGACAGTAGAAGTTTCCTTTTCCTCTCTATGTTGTTTACAGTAAGTATTACTACGACTGTGAACTGTCAATTGTTTCTTTCAGTGCTCTGAGGCAACATCTGTGACGTTTTTAATCACAGATCAAAGGAGGACAGAGTCCAACTTTATTTGGGCCTCCTGCCAGATTAACATCTCCAACAATCGAGTGACAGTTCTCTCTAACTCTTTCAGCATTATTTGTGCACCTCAGTATCACTGATGCAGCTGCCATTACTGAGATTATTTCTGACTGCAGCTGACCGTAAGGCACAACCAAATAGAGATTAGATTAGATTACTTACAGAGTGGAAACAGGCCCTTCGGCCCAACAAGTCCACACCGACCCGCCGAAGAGCAACTCACCCATACACATTCCCCTATATTTACCCCTTCACCTAACACTTACGGACAATTTAGCATGGTCAATTCATCTAATCTGCACATTTGTGGACTGTGGGAGGAAACAGGAGCACTTGGAGAAAACCCACGCAGACACGAGGAGAATGTCAGGTGCCTGAGGCGGGAATTGAACCCGGATCTCTGGCACTGTGAGGCAGCAGTGCTTCCGTGCCGCCCACTTTTTAACTTAACATGCACGAATCTGCCTGGATCGGCTCGAACCATTGATCTTTCTGTCAACAGTCGAACACGCTAACAGATTGCAGCACAGAAACTCCAGAGGTTGAGATCTGGAAACATTCCCAGGAAGCAGTGAAACCAATCATATGAATTTACATTTGTATCACGAGGACAGACATCAAATTCGAAGTTGTGTGATCACTGATGGTTAAACATTAGCATTGGCAGCACTATGTGAGGTAGTGATTAACTCTGTCACTTGCAACTTATCAGGAGTTTTTGAATGATGATAGAACTTCTTATAATTGCACCTTGCTTGTGGAAGCTGTGTTCCTTTAAAATGTAATTCAAACCTTAAGAACACATGCGAACCGTCATGACCAATCATGTGAGTAGCACTTACTTTGCTCACAATCATCATCTACTTTCCTTCAGCTTGCATCTCTGAATTGCTTTCCAGTGCTGAATTGAAGTATTGATACTTGCTAATTCGACTGTCGTGAAAGAAGCATTGCAATTCAACTGGTCATTGTGAGGAAGCATCTCGATCTATATTCAAGTGGTCTCCATCTTACGATGTGGATAAGATGAGTGCTCTCTTAAATGTCTGGCTTTGTGTAAAAATAAAAGTCCGCCGAGAGGTTTGTCTCTTACGCTTGCTCGAGAAATGCGGGATTGTTGTATTATACCATTGACATTGGATTGGGAGACGTTGACTGTTTACGAGCAGCAATATATTGCTATAATTATAGAGGGGCTTTGGTGAGAATACGCACAGAACATTGAGTACAATTTGAAACGACTTATCTTAGAAAGGATGCTTTGGATATGAAGAGATTGCAGCAAAGACTGATTCTTAGGACGATAGGTTAGATGTGTGAAAATGTATTGTAATCGTTTGGACTATATTCACTGGGAGTTAAGAAAAATGAGAGCGGAGGAGGGATGACATAAAAACACACAAAAATTGAAGTTTCACACAAGCTACGTACAGAAAGGATTGCTTGCTATGACCTTTCGGGGGATGGTGATGAAAGGTAGTGGTATGTGGAAGGTATAACCTACAATCAGAGGGCCACAGTCCAAAGAAACAGTGTCTGTCTGCAATGAGTGGAAATGTCTTCACACTGTCAGTGGGGAGTGAAGGTATCACATTTTCTACCACAGAGAACGGACAATGATAAAACATTTAATATTTCCAAGCAGGAGTTAGATAAATTTCTTGGGATCAATGTGACCGAATGATATGTGGGTGCAACCAGAGATCTTGAGTTTGAGTTGAATAATCGACCATGATCCCATTGTATACTGGAGCAGGAACGAATCGTTGAATTAACTCTCCAACTCCCATTGTCTCTGCTTCCATTTGTCCATGTTGGTTCGAGAAGCAATGTTGGCACCAGGGATTGAATTGAGTTTATCTGGGGAGTAGTGTTCTGCTGTTTGTTGGTTTCAAGGTGAGCGATCACGCCAAATCGGACGACATCTCAGCCCTAGAGTTTTGTCATGGGGTGGGGAGCATCTAATCCAGTTGATGGGGTGGGAAGGGAGGGCAGATTTTAATGTTGTTCGGTATGCAGCAATCGTTTTGTTGAGTGTCTGAGAGAGGGTGCTTAGGCTTCGTGTCAGTGGGTGACAGGTCAGTTCAGTGTGCAAATGTCCAATTGGCTTGTTGTTGTGTCCTGTTCATGAATACATAACAGGACTGTGTATTCACATCTGGGATGGCAGGCCTCAGTTGTTTATTAAGATTTGTTTAATTGGGGGCGTCTCCATTAAGGCACTTAAGTCGGGTTTATTCCTCTAATTACCTCACACAATTTTGAAGATTAATTGAGCGATGATTCTCAGAAAAGCCAACATTCTCCCTCACCAAGCACCCAACCAATGAAACTCTTTCTTTCTGGCCACTGCCCCCTCTGATACCTTCCATCACTGATTCTGGAACTGAACAAGTGTGTCAGCGAGTGAATATAAAAGTAGCTGTGTTTCTTGTTGTTTTTTTTAAGTGGAGTCGGTGAACAGAGAGTTTTACTCTGCTTCTGACACTGTGATTGTTTGAAGGGGTAATGTCTCTGGAATTTTATTTTGTATTTCAACCCGTGTTGTCCATTTCCTGGGAGTGTTCTATGAGGGAGAATGTACAGAGATCTTTTGTCTGTAACGAACCACACGCTGTACCTTTCTCGGGATTGCTATGTAGAGTACACTGTCGATGGAGCATTATTATGAATAAAAACCGTTGCTATCTCTGTCCTAGGTGCGTTTGCGAGAGTAGTGCTGAGTGATGTTTGCGCGAAATTAATTGGACATCATCCCTTTGACTAACTTTTTGAATCCCTCGATATATAGATCCACTCCTGAATCTCACTACGAAGGCTCTGTTAGTGCAGATCCATTCTCTAAGTCTCCGTGTGAACACCCTGTTAGTACAGATCCACTGTCTAAATGTCATTGTAAACTCTCTGTTAGTACAAACCCATTCGCTGACTCTCCCTGTGAACTTCCTGTCAGGCCAGATTCATTCTCTGCCTTGTGAACTCTTTGTTAGTATAACACGTTCGCTGACTCTCCTAGTGAACACTCTGACAGTACAGACCCACAGTCTGACTCTCCCTTTGAACTCTCTGACAGTACAGAACCACACTCTGACTGTCCACACAAACGCTCTGTCCTTACAGGGTCACACTGACGATTGTGATACTGGCCTGTGGAAAGTGAGGTCTACCTCATGGCCATGGCATCGACAGATGCATTTGTGGTGGTCCCCGACCTGATATTGCGGCATTTTCCCATTATTTAAACGAGAAGAATTTAATTTCCTGGAGCATCTGAATTTGTGCAACATGAACTCTGTCCATGTTTTTGAAAAACAAGAAGTTCACTTGCAATGACAAAATATCAAAGGCTACGAGACATCTACTGGAATAGAAGATGAGCATAGATGAGTGCTTGTTTTTGACTGTTTCGGGCGTTTTTAGTGTCAAAGATTTTATTGTTATAGACTTCTATTTCCTGATGACACACAAACAGGCATATAAACTGGACTTTTGTGGCGGAGTGGAAGGGAAAATAGTAACCCTGTTCATTGTCTACCGTTCGCAGGGCTTTCATTCTTCTACTTGTGAGGGCTTCCTTTTCTTCAATTTCACTTATTAAGGATGCTCTCACTTCAGTGAAGAAGTCACAGTGCAACTGCTTCATAACCTGCAATACATCTGATTCACTGGTTAAAGACGACAGTAAAAGCTATTGATGTGGGAACATAAATCAGCTTTCTGGAAGGAGTTAGGGAGGGTAGGAGAGAGAATGACATAACATCTGCTACTTCCTGATGTACAAAGACACCTGCCACTACCATACACACCCACATGATGTTCAGCTAACTAAGAGCCCCGATAGGTACCATTTGCAGCTCGTCACAAATCATACATCTTTTTGTATGCAGTCCCGGTTGCTGGTTCATCTGCAAACAGTCTTTCATGTGGAAATATTACAACCTACTAACCTCAGTATCTACTTAACTAATTTCAGACAATGAATATTCCCTTCCTTTTGCCTTTCCACCTCCAGATACCAGATCATTCATGAAATGATTTTCCTTCCGCAAAGGCAACTCATTTTCACTGACATAGTGTTTCCCATGAACAAACGTCTCGATTATATTCTTCCCAGGCTTACCATGAACATTGGTTTCTTTCTGTCTATCCTTTCATTTCGCTCTCTCACTCTCTGTCTGTGGCTCTGTCTCCGTCGTGTTCAGTCCCCTCTCCACTGATCAGTTCCTCCTCCCCATTCGCTCTCCATAGTCATCTTTAATTGAATTCCCGCGCCTAATCAACATCATAAATGCCACTCTTCTAAAGTTTTTAAGCATCTGACAAGGCTCACTGTTATGAAAGATGAACTCTGTATCTTCACAGATATTGCCGGACAAACAGTGTCTCTCTGAGAGCTTCAGCCACCGTTTTGATGTGAAATGCTCATCTGTCAAAATTACTTTGTAAGCTCATTCAGATTTGATCTTGGTTTGCTCTGATTGCCCTATTTGCATATCTCCCTCACGAAGTTCCTCGCATTCTGCTAGATTTTGCACCTATCACGGCCGCAGACCTTTGACAGTTTGTTAGGTACACATGTCAACCTCTTCTGTTTTCGATAACTGAAACATTCTTTTCACAGAATTTCTCTCTGGAATGACATGGAGGAAAAACTCCACATTTTTCTCTTTAATTTTCAGTGTTTGACTACTCAGTTCCCACCATTAGAACATAGAAGATAGAACACAGAACATTGCAGCACAGTATAGGCCCTTTGGCCTTGGATGTTGCGTCGACTTGAGAATCCAATCTCACTCCCATCTAACCTACACTATTACATTATCAGCCATATGTTTATCCAATGACCTTGAAACTTAGTGAGTTCACTACTGTTACAGGCAGGGACTTTCCATAATATTACTATTCTCCGAGTAAACAAATAACTTCTGACATCTGTTCTGTATCTATCATCACTAAATTTAAAGCCTCGTGACAGCCATCACTATCCGAGGAATAAGGCTTTCACTGTCTGCCCTATCTCATCATCTTATCATCTTGTATGTCTCTATTAAGTCTCCTCTCATCCTTCTCTCTCACGAAAACAGCCTCAGGTCCCTCAGCCATTGCACATAAGACCTTCTCGCCATACCAGGCAATACCCTGGTAAATCTCCTCTGCATCCGTTCCAATGCTTCCACATCGTTCCTATACTATGGCGAAAGAGCTGTACGCAGTACCCCAAGTGCAGGTGCACCAGATTTGTGTACAGCAGGATACCAGCCATAGCATTGCTATATTCGTAAGCTCATCGAGAGTATAAAATGGAAGGTTGCTAAATATTAGTCGGGATACAGAATTCATTAGCAAGGGCGTGAAGGTGAAATTGTATCATAGGCTGCTGAGGGCACAACTGGCATACTACGTGCATATCTGTAATCCGAATTACTGACTGGACGTGTTTGCACGAAGGAAGACCATAAGGAGATTTACCAGGATGTCGCTGGGCAGATTTACATAGAGGCTGTCTCGACTGGAGAGATTTAGTCATGAACAGAGACTGCAAAGCATGACATTCTATATCTGAGTGCAGAGGAGATTGAAAGCTGAGGTGATTGAGATTAATATATATAGACAAAATAGATTGTTCCCCAAAGTGGAGGCATCAGAGACCACCTGGACATGAAATTAAGGTGAGAGCTACAAGGTTCAAAGGAGATGTGAGGCAAAAACGTTACATCCAATGACTGCTGGGGGCCTGGAAGTCACTACCTGTAAGATTGTTAGAGGCCGAAACGCTCAATATATTTTAGAAGGTTTGAGAAGTGTAACTGAAATGTTAAGGTATTGTAGGCAAAGGGAAAGTTGATGGAAAATGGAATTGAACCAGTTCGTTGGCTGTTTTGGTCCTTGTAGAACTTATGGGCAGAAGGGCCCTTTTCCTGTGGTGTCGATCTGAATGACTCTCATTCCATAACTAAGCATGCTGACGGAAAAAGCTCCAATTATTTGTCTAAGGCTGCCACAGCCTTTGGCTTCAACACATCTGTACCTCGATCTCCCCCATTGCTTGAGCCAGCAGTTGTGGAAACAACACTAACAATTAACATTATGTAACTTATTTATAGGACTTGTAGGAATCCTTTTAACAATCCTTGATGTTTAAACATGTATTATTTCACCAATTTTAGTACACAGTGCAAAACACAGAATTGCACACACACACAAACACACACACACACAAATCACAGACAGACTTGCCCTCCCAGTCTCAAATTGGTTGAAAAAGTGACTCAAGCACACTACAACACCCAAACGTTACTTTCATCACTAGATTTGAGTTTCCATGAAAAGCATTTGACCTGAAAGAGCGTTAACTGAAATCATTTGCCCAGAGACTAAAAGCAATACCCAACTCCATTAACAGAGCTCAAGTTTTCACGATGACTTAATACCAGCTCAGAAAAAAATAGAACATTGTCTCTCAGGGATTGTCCTCTCTGCTCTATATAAGGATTTCGCTTCACTGGCATCAGCTTGTGCTGACTGAACTCCTCAGAATTACTCTTCACCCACTGACAGAAGAGGCATCATGAGTTTGGCTGAGGCACTTGCATTCTATCGGGAGGCGATCAACATACGGAATATATTTCAGGAGATCGAGAGGATCTACTTCCCGCTATTTGCTGCTATTAGTGTCCCCCGTAAGTGTTAGCGTCGGTTATCAATTCTATAAACGGTGTTGCACTCTTTCTTATTGTCCAGAATTCTACGCTGTCTTCTTTCTTTCAAAATAGTCTGTCCTATCCTCTGTATGTGTTATTGGTTCCTCCTCACTCCTTTCGTGCGCATGGTGAATTGTAACCCGGTGTTAGACCAGTCAACACTGTAACGACTGGAGGCAATTTGTCTGGATTCACAGCTGCTAATCGTTGTTGGTTTAGGCTTAGGTTCTCGATACCAAGTGAGGAAGGACCATATGAAGTCTTCTGCAAATGTTTGCTTTCTATTTTTCATTATAGACCATAGATGCTGAATACATCATGATCATTACCTATTGACGTTATATTTCAGGCATGAGAATAATGAGAAGTCAGATACATACAAAGTCACAGATATTTATACCCACAATTACACAGTTACCTCAACAATCTCTCCCACACACTCTGTCGTTTTTTTCACATTCTCTCAACAATGCAACATCTCCTTCACACACTCTTGCACACATGTATTCACACAAACATTCAAACACCCTGCCCGTAGTTTGTATATATTTGAATGGAAAACTTTGCACAAATCCTCAAGCAGACATTCACACGAATATACGCACAAACTCACACATGCACACAACGTTCACGCACAGTCACTCGAACATATATGCTTATTCATTCGTTCTGTGAGACACATATACATGGGCATCCGTCTGCAGTCGTTATACAGTATTTGTCATCTCTCAATATAGGACATAGAAAAATACAGCACAGAACAGCCCCTTCGGCTCACGATGTTGTGCCGAAATGTAATCCTAATGTAAAATATAGTAACTTAACCGACGCAACCCAAAACTCATTGCTATCCATGTGCATTTTCAGCAGTCGCTTCAATGTCCCCAGTGACGCTGCCTCCACGACCACAGCTGGCAATGCATTCCATTCATTCACAACTCTCTACGTAAAGAACCGACCTCTGACGTCTCATTTATACCTTCCTCCTAATATCTTCAAATTATGACTTCTCATAACAGTCTATCCTGCCCTGGGGAAAAGTCTCGGACTATTGACTCTATCTGTTCCTCCCATTACCTTGTACACCTCGATTAGTTCTCCTTTTTTCCTGCTTCTCTCCAGAGAGAAACGTTAAAGCTTATTGAACCTTTCTGCATAAGGCAGGACCACCAGTCCAGACAGCATCCTGGTAAACATTCTTTAAACCCTCTGCAAAGTCTCTGTTCCTTTCCTATAGTAGGGCTACCAGAACTGGACACAATATTCCAAGTCTGATCTCACCAGGGGCTTGTAGAGCTGCAGCAAAACCTCGTGGCTATTAAACCCGATCCCCTTGTTAATGGAAACCAAAACACCATATGCTTTCTTGACAACATATGGGTAGCAACTTTGAGGGATCTATGTAATTGCATATCCAGATCCGTCTGTTCCTCCACACTGCCAAGAATCCTGTCTTTAATCCTATATTCAGCATTCGAGTTTGTCCATCAAAATGCATCACTTCACATTTATCCAGTTTGAACTCCATCTGCCATTTCTCAGCCCAGCACTGCATTCTGTCTATGTCGGGCTGCAGCCTACAGTAGCCCTCGATGCTATCGACGACTCCTCCAATCTTTGTGTCATCTGCAAATTCACTAACCCACCCCCCAGCCTCCTCATACAAGTCACTTATAAAAACTACAAAGAGCAGAGGCCATGAACAGAGCCCTGTGGGACATCACTCAACACTGTTCTCTAGGCAGAATCCATTTCATCTACAACCACTGTCAGCCAGTCAATTCTGAATCCAGATAGCCAAATCTCCTTGAATCCCATACTTCCTGACTTTATGAATGAGCATTCCATGGGTACTCTATCAAATACTTTGCTGGAGTCCATATTCACCGCATCCACTGCTCGACCGTCGCCGATCTGTCTTTATATCTTCTCAAAAAACTCAATAAGCGAGGTGAGGCATGACGTGCCACCCACAAAGCCATGCTGACTGTCTTTAATCACATTATGCTTTGCCATATAGTCATAAATCCTATCCCTCAGAATTATTTCCAAAAGTTTGCTGACCACAGACGTAAGACTGACTGGTATGTAATTGCCAGATATCTCCCTATTACCCTTTTGAAAAGAGGGGCATTTGTCTCCGTCCAGTCCTCCGGTACGACTCCCGTGGAGGATTGGGAGGCAAATATCCTCACCAGCAGCTGAGCAACCTCCTTTCTCGCTTCCCGGAGCAGCCGTTATACAGAACACAAAGCGTGAAACATAGAACATAGAACAGAACAGCGCAGTACAGGCCCTTCATCCTTCGAATTTGTGCCAACATTCCATTGTACACTGAGGTCAAAATAACCTACATATCGAAATTTTACTATTACCCATGTGCCTGTTCAAGAGTCGCTTAAATGTCCCTAATGGACCTGACTCCATTACTACGACTGGCAATACATTCCGCGCACCCACCACTCTCTGTGTAAAGCACCTACCTTGAAATCTACTCCAAACATTCCACCAATCACCATATCATTATACACCCTCTCAATGGCCATTTCCATCCTGGGAAAAAAAAAATACCTACTATCCACTCTAAGTATGTCTCTCTTTATCATGTACACCTCTATCCATGCACCTCTTATCCCTCGTTGCTACAAAGAGAAAATACCTAATTCCTCAACCTTTCTTTACAACACATGCCCCTGTTCCAGGCAGCATCCGAGTAAGCCACCTCTGCACCCTCTCTAAAACTCCCACATGCTTCCTATAAGTGTGGTCTAACCAGAGCTTTGTGGAACTGGAGCATAACCTTGCAGCTGTTCGACTCAATCCTCCGCTAATGAAAACCAATACACTATACGCCTTCTTAACAACTTTGTTAACTTGCTCAGAAGACTTGAAGGATCTATGGACGTGGACCCCAGAATACGTCTGTTGCTCCACACTGCCAAGAATTAACGCTGCATACAAATTAGACCTTCCAAAATAAATAATCTCACATTTTTCCAGGTTGAACTCCATCCTACACATATCATCCCAGCTCTCCATTCTGTGAATATCTACAAAAGCCCTCCACACTATCCAATAATCCAGTATCCTTCGTCTCATCAGCAAACATACTAACCCAACCTTCCACTTACTCATTTAAGTCATTTATAAAAAATACAAAGGGTAGAAGTCCCAAAACCAATTCTGTGGCATACCCACTGGTCACCAAATTCCAAGGCTGAATAGTTTCCATCTACTACCACTCTCCAGCTTCTGTGGACCAGCAGTTCTGTATCCAGACAGACAGATTTCCCTGCATTCGACATCTGCTTACCTTCTGAATGAGCCTACCACGGGGACACTTATCAAACTCCTTGTTAAAACCCATGTACATCACAGCCTCTGTTTTACATTCATTTATGTGTTTTGTCACATCCCCAAATAATTTAATTAGGTTTTGAGGCATTACTTGCCCCTCACGAAGACATGCTTATTTTCTCTAATCAAGCTATGGTTTCCAAGTAATAATAAATCCTGTCTCTCAAAATACACTCGAATAATGTGCTTACTTTGGACGTAAGACTGATTGGTCTGTAGTTCCCAGGACTATCGCTGTTTCCTCTCTTGAAAACCCTCAAATTAATTGGCATTACGCCGGTAGACAACGAGGATGCAAAGTTCATCGCCAAAGGCGCAAAAATCCCTTCCCTCTCTTCTTGTAGAAAATTTGAGTATATCCCATCTGGTCCTATCTATCCTCAGGTATTTCAAATTTTTCAGCACATCCTATTTCTTAACATCAACCTGCTTGATCATATCAGTCAGTTTCAAGTTGTTTTCAGAAACATGAAAGTCGCTCTCAGGAGTGAAATCTGAGGCAAAGTATTCATTAAGTACCTCCCTGTCTTCTCCGACTCTAGACACAAGTTCCCTCCACAATCGGGCCTACCCTCATCCTGGCCATCCTCTTGTTCCCTACATAAGGAAAAGCTTTACGGTTTTCCATAATCCTACTCACTAAAACGTTTTCATGCTCCATTCTTGCTTTCCTAAGTCCATTCTTCGGCTCACCCCTGGACCCCGTGTAACTCTCCTAGAGTCCTGCCTCATTCTTCCCTCCTCAACCTTATGCCAGCTTCCTTATTCTTCTTGGCTAGATTGTCCACACCATTTGTCAACGTTAACCGTACATTTCCATTTTTCTGTCTCAGTGGCACAAGCTTCTCGAGCACTATCAGCACATGCTCCCGAAACACATTTCTATTTTGCATTTGCCTGAGAACATCTGTTCCCAATGTGGCCTCCCCAATTCCTGCTAATAGAATTATAATTACCCTTCCCTCATTTAAATACTTTCCCATGCTGTCTATTTCTATCCCTTTCCATGAGCCTCGTGAATGTCATGGAACGTCACCAAAATGCTCTCTCATCAATAGGTTTTACATCTGGCATGGTTTGTTGCCAAACACCAAATCAAATGCATTCTCCCCTCCAGTTGGGACCGGAGTCCTTCCTAGACATATGTCACAAAAGCTGCTCTATCCAAACGATTTGAACTAAGGAGGTTCCAATCAAATTTAGAAAAGTTTAAGTCACCCGTGGCAATTACCCAGTTACTTCTGCACGTTTCCAGTATCTGCTTCCTGATCTGTTCCTCTTTGTCTCGGTTGTTTTTAGGGGTCTGTGAATAACTCCCAATAAAACGTCTACTCCTTTCCTGTTTCTGATCCACCCATATTGACCCTCCATGCAAACCTTACTCGACACATGTCCTTTCTGCAGCTCAAATGTTACCCCTGATAAGTAATGCCCCACCTATTTACTTTCCGCCCTATTCCCTTTGAAGCATCTAAACCCTGGACTATCTAACAACCATTCCTGCCCCTTCCCTGTAACATAAAAGTCTCTGTAATGGTCACAATGCAGTTCCAAATACTGACTCATGCTTTAGGTTTGTCACCATTATTCCTGATAAATTTTGTGTTCAGGTAAACTCAGTTCAACCCATCACACTAACTGCACATTTGCCCTATCAACCGTCTATCCCTCTTCACAGACTCTTGGCACTCTGTATCTAGCTGTTCACTACCTTCTCCGGCCTCTGGTCTGGAGCTCCTCTTTCCATGCCCGTATCAATCTAGGTGAAACCATTCTGAACAGCTCCAGCAAACATCTGCCCAGGATATTGTTGGCTATCCAGTTCAGGTGCAAGCAGTCATTCTGTGCAGGTCCCAGGTGTACAATTGTCCAAGGAAAACTGATGGTGAGTTTCCTTCCTTGATTGTGGCATACCCTCGAGTGAAGGAGACCCACAGTTCGATTTGGAATGGGATTCCTGGATTTGGATCCAGCGACACTGAATGAATGATCACTTTAATTTTAATGTCAATGGCGTGTGCATAACTCAGTGGGGAACGTACAGAATTCAAAATCTAATGTATCTACTACCCTTCTTGAGGCATGCAAGTGTAATCATGGGTTGGAAAGACGCTGTTGGAGGAGATAGCATTATGCCTGTACACGGTACACACTACTGCAATGGTGTGTCAATCGTTGAGTGAGTGAATGCTGAATTTTTCGTTCGCTGCCGTATATATCATTTTATAACGAACGTGTTTCATTTCGCAGTTAACGTAATAACGATTGCAATCCATTCCCGGGGAAAGCGCGGATTGTGTGGATGTGTCACTCGCTACCTCGTGACCATGGCAATAGCAGATCTGCTGGTGGTGCTCCTCGACCTGATATTGAGACATATTCCCATTCTTTTTCCAGAAAACTTTCTTTTCCTAAGATACATGGATATGTGTAGCATTCACGCGGTCCTGCTGTATGCAGTCACAGACTGCTCTGTCTGGTTCACTGTCGCATTCACCTTTGATCGGTGTGTGGCCATTTGTTACCAAAAACTGAAACCTAAATATTGTAGTGAGAAAATAGCAGCTGTGATTCTGGGAACAGAGACT